>NC_085138.1:189188764-189462221 GCF_035046485.1 Aedes albopictus
TCCGCCAAAGATTTTCCCATCAGATTTACTTCAAATAGAATAAAACATAAGTATTAGCGTGGGACACAAAAGGACATTTTACTCCTGTACACTTTTTGAGTTCCATTTGGGCCCCATATCAACTGTGCAAAATTTGAACTCGATCGGAGAAACTATATTTTAGCGCCAGCCGTTTTAAGTTTTCATACAATTTACTATGGGGAAAATCACTTTTTCAAAGAAAAATCGCCACAGTTTGCCCCTTAACCCTTAAAATATATCGAAGAATGATTTCTGTTGAAAATTTTGCGAGGAACAAACTTTCTGAAGACCGCAAAGCGATTTTAGGCATGTGAAAAAAGTTATTGACTGAAAACCGAATGGTATGCCTATGCTGTTTAACATGTAAGGAATAACAATAAATAATAAAATCTCGTAATTTTATCGATCGGGTAAGGCTTTATAATTTTTCCCACGAATATCGCATCGCTTTGCGGTCTTCAGAGATCTGATTCCTCGTGAAGTTATCTACAAAAATCATTCAACGGCTTATTTTTAGCGATCAATGGGTGATCGCAAGCGATTTTTCTTTGAAGAAGTAAGTTTTCCCCATAGTAAATCGTATGAAAAACTAAGAATGGCGGGCGCTAAAATATAGTTCCTTCGATCCGAAATTTTGCACAGTTGATGTGGGACCAAAATGGAACTCAAAAAGTATACAGGAGTTGGAGTTTTTCCTTTTTTTTATATTTTCCAATATAAACCGTGTACCAGGCTAATAAGTATGCTTGGTTATTTATTTATGTGTAACTAGAAATTTGGAAGAAAGTATGCTTGGTTGTTTCCTTTTCTGTTTGTATGGCATAAAAATCCATTGATCAAAATGTGATCGCATTGCAGTAACACTCCTTAGCAAGCTTTAATGCTCCCACTGGTTATTCCGAAAAGGTTTAAGATGGCTTTATTACGACTTTATGCAATCTATCAGGTTTCAAAGATGATAAAACGTGATATTATTATTATTATTATTATTTATTAAAGAGGTTTTAACTTGAGTCATTCGCCTCTGAAAACGTGATATGCTTGCGGCTGTTTTAGGTTTTAGGACCAAGTTTTTATACGCTCCTTACAGCTCGGTTACAATGAATATTTTGCTTAGCGAAAATGCAAGCACAGAAGTTTTATTCAATGGATTTCTAGATATCTACAAAGTGTTATAAAGTTGTTTGTATCGTTAAAGCTGCTTGGCAATTCAGACTGCATCATCAAACCTTAAAGGGCTTAGCAAATCTATGACAAAACCTCAATAAATAATGTCTAAGAGCAGAAAGGATACAAATTGTTACTTGGGCGGGTAGCCTTGGTACAGCTACCCGTTGCGAACGTAAATAAGTCCGATAAAGTAGTAAAGATCAAGGTGGCCTGGTCAGTATGCCATCTGACCTTTCATGAGCAACCTGAGGTTTGCTTCAGGTGTCTAGAACCAGGACACGTCATGAAAATGCAAAGGCCCCGACATGAGTAAGCTGTGCAGGTGACGCGGCGCCTAAGGCAATAAGGCACAAGGCTGCACGAGTCTACCTATTTGTCAGATTTATTCCGGGAAATCTATGAACAACACGCACCCAACGGGTGGTTCAAAATACCCGGCCTTCAAGAAAGTCGCTGTGAACCACGCTGTGAACAAATCATAGTTCAGGTAACGCAGCTGAACCTGAAACACTGTGACGCAGCTCAGCAACTGCTTTGTCAGGCGGTTTCTGAGTGGGGACGGATATCGCCATCATAGCGGACCCATACCGAGTACCCGCCGATGCGGTACGGCAATTGGGTCTAGGATGGATCCAGAAAAATGGCGGCGATATGGACAACGGGAAACTACCCCGTACAGGAGTTTGTGTCTACTACCAGAGGTTCATCGATGGGGAACTTGCGGAGACAGCAAAGTCCCTTAGCGTAGATAAGGCCGCAGGACCAGACGGAGTTCCAAAACTGGCCATAAAAGTAGCTATTGCAGAGGCTCCCGAGATGTTCAGGTCTGCTATGCAAAAATTCCTGGACGAGGGAGTTTTCCCAGAAGTTTGGAAGAGGCAGAACCTTGTTCTATTGCCAAAGGCGGGGAAACCACCCGGAGATCCGTCAGCATACAGACCAATCGACACGGCGGGGAAGGTGATCAAGAAGATCACCCTCAATGGAATGTAGAGGCACACCGAGTGTGTAAATGGTGCTCGAGCAGCCAGTTCGGCTGCCGGAAGAAAAGGTCGACCGTAGACGCTATCCTGTCGGTTGCAAAAAGCGCCAGGTAGCGCTCCAGCCTAAGAGAAAATAGATTTACTACTGTGCGATAAAGACTCTGCATGTGAGGAACGTGTTCAAGACCGCGCCAGTTGGCCGGCTATTGCCGAGGCGCTCCTGCATCTGGGAATACCCGGGGACCTGTACATACTTCAGAATCGAGTACTATTCTACGACACAGGGGTGGGTCGCAAGTGATTTCTCATAACCTCAGAAGTCCCACAAGGTTCCATCCTGAGTCCGATGTTATGTACAACGAGGTGTTGAGGTTAGAGTTCCCGGTGCGGGTGGAGATCATCAGTAAGTCGATCGAAGAAGTAGATTTGACTACTGCCCACTCGATCAAGGTTGTGGAGGCGTGGATGAGATCCAGAAAACTGGAGACTAGAGTTGGCTCACCACAAAACTGAGGTGACGGTTTGGACAACCGGAAGTCGGAGCAGCAAGCAGTGATCTGTGTAGGCGCTAGCACTATCACGCCGAAGCGCTCCATCATAAGCGCCAACTTAGGGGGGGCAAGCACCGTTTTGCCCCCCCAATATTTGACGATTTTCAGATTTTCCTATACAAAAAATCAGAAAAACCAGGCTTTGCCCCCCCAATAATTTGGCCAAGTTGGCGCGTCTGCGCTCCATCAAACACTTATGCGATAAGCCACGTTGATTACGCCTGTAAAAGAGACTCCACAGTTATTGCGGTACTGTCCTGGCGGTGTACGTCAGTAAACACAAGCTTCTGGCTAGTGTCGCTACGTCCATACTAAGGTATGGCGACCCGGCGTGGGGCACTGAGCTAAATACCGAAAGCTACCGTGGTAAGCTGGAAAGTACTTACAGGCTGATGTCCCTGAGGATTGCGAGTGCTTACCGTACCGTGTCACACGACGCGCTCTGCGTCTTCACTGGTTTCTATCGGCATCCTTATCAGGGAGGGCATGAAGTGCTCCGAAATGCGCGGCACAAGAGGCATACGCAGGACTGCCAGGATGGCCTCTATGGTCAAATGGCAACGCGCGTGGGACAGTTCCACCAAAGGAAGGTGGACCCATAGGTTGATTCCGAGGGTAGATAGTTGGGGTAACAAACGCCATGGGAAAGCAACATAGCACCTGCCACTGCTCCTTTCAGGCCATGGTTGCTTCCGACAGTATTCTCACCGTTTCGGGCATGCGGGCTCTCTCCTACACTCGAAGAATGGCTAGTTCAGATGCGATACAAGAGGTGGTCCAGGGGTTCGGAGTCAGCTTCGTAGGTCATACCGGTGTCCTGTACAATTAAGTGGCCACGGAAAGGATGTCATGGTAGCATTTCTGTTGTGGCGTCGGTCTACTGGGTTGGATCCGAGTCCGTGGTTGGAAGCGGTCCCCGGTAAGGGCCGGGGCAGGTGGAGACCCTACTGTCAGCAACTGAAGGGCAGTGATACCCTTGCCTTCAGCAGGTCAGATCGGGTTGCACGTAGGCATCAGTTCTTGATGTCTGCAAAACAGTTGGGCGCGGGCGTGAGGTTGACCCTGCCCACCTTCCGAGGACAAAGGGAGTGGTGAGGACCACTCGGGAAACTGGTTAAGCGCCAGCATACTACCGTATATACTCTCCAAAGGTGTCATCGATGTTGGTTGCTGCAGGCTACCCAGCTAACCATGAGGGAGCGATGTGCACTAGCCCCTATCTGAAGCAATGCCTGTCTTGGTGGTTCCACAGAAACGAAGGGAATTCGTTTTCGACCACAGGAATATTGTTTAGTGGGTCGAGGATAGAGTAGTCTTAGCTTTTACTTTTGTTGTAGAAGACGGCCTTAATATCACACAACCCGGACCTTCCTGATCGGGTGTCTGTTGAGCAGATTTCCCCCCTATAGTTAAAAAGGAAAAAAAACCTGGAAATCGTGTGGATCTTCAACGGTGCTTAACCCGGGCATAATATAAATGCGACTATCAGGAATCAAGCAAAAGCAAAGTAAAAATCAGAAACGTGTAACACGTGGGGCAACAGTGTGCGGCTGTAGCAAAGATAGCCCTGAATGTAAAAAGCACATGTACCAGCACATACCCAAGATGGTAACCAAGTAACAGTAGGCTATGGAAAAAAGTTGTTATCTAGTGGTTATCTACATTTTCAATTTCGACCTGGTGGAGAGTGGACGTCAAATTTAAGTGAAACCAGAAAAAAAGGTTTGCAGTAGAGTTGTTCGAACGCTTCAAGATAATCGGAGAAACTGCCAATATGTGTGATCCGTGTTGCGATTCGGTCTGTGGTCCTTGTGATCCCTGCGTCCCTTGCGGCCCTTGTGGTCCATATGTGAGTACATGTGTATAGAAATACTATAGAAATTTTATGAAACAATAGCTAAAACTTCTTTTAATGTTTTTTTCCAGATGCCATGTGAGTAACATCAATCAACCGAATTATGAAAATGAAAATAACGAAAAAATCAAATATTCTCTCTTCAAATTTCCTAATAGGCCCTCTAAGACGAGTCAGATCGGCAGTTCGTAACCCCACTCCCAAACCGAAGATCCCGAAAACGAATTGGTATTGCACCCCTCCGAACCGCTGCTGTAAGTCAGTGTGGAGAGCCCCACAGCCTTGCTGTTATACGGCGCCTTGCCGCGCTCACTGCTACAATGTTGAACGTTTCTACAATTGTAAGTCACTCAATTATTGCAAATTTCGATAGTTAGAAAATGATTATTTCTTATTTTCTTACACCAGATTGCCGACGACCAATGAGAAGCCCTATGTTGAGCACTTACTGTTGCGGACCTTGCTGAAACTCTAAAAAATTGCGCAAAATAAAAGAGGTAAAACTGACAACAATCTTATATATTTAATGAGCCATTGCTCCACGGCATTCATTTTTGCTTTCATCAAAGAAAAATAGTGGTGATTTTGTAGACGTTCGGTCAATGAAGAAGGTTTGATTGCAACGCTGTTCAACTGCAAGTCTGGGAAGTGAATTTCTAAATGGTAACTGGTAATTCAGATTGGAAAACTATCGAGTTGGGAATTCCAGTTTCATCTCAAAAAACAAGTAAGGACTTTTCATTAGCTTTCTGTCATCGTTTACCTTCTTGAGCTCGACGACATGAACTGAACTTTGAACCTATGACGCCTCCGATAGGCGTCAAAGGACGATGGGTTTTACAAACACCATAATCCCAATCTGGGATGCACATTTTTTACTACCGTTCCTTTTGCAGGCATGGAGTCAATTGCATTGCTTCTCTTTCCGTTTTTCCTCAGTCTAATCTTTTTCCAATATAAGGCGTATGGTTGCTCATGTAGGTCAGTTTCATGGGCAACTCTTCTCTGCAGTTGCATCTCAGCACATTACACCTCCGATTGAAAGTTTTCGATCACTCCGTAAAAGAAAAAAATCTATCTCAAAAAGCTGCGAAAAGGATATAAAAAAGGATCTAATCTTGTGTGTGAGAGTGTACACCTCCAGCCTAATGACTTATCACTTGAGTAAACTGATAGAGTTGCGATGTTGCCGAATGGGAACGAAAATCAGAACGGATAGAGCAGGAGTAGTGACATACACCGGACCTACTAGAGAACGATGGTAGCCACACCGGAAAGGTCCTGCTCCAGCAATGCCCCTAGCACGACAATTTCAATATGTGCTTTCGGAATCGCTGGACATCGAGTGCACTTTTCCGACTTAGTGCGCACCGAAGCACTTATCCTTTTTTCCGGAACGATTGACACGAATCACACATTTCCTCTATCACCGCTGTGTATAAAGAGTATGTAACGGAATGAAGGCTTGTGGTACCAGCATGTTACTCACTCGTATGAAGAACGGCATTTTGTCAAACAAGATAGTATTGATGTTGCAATAGATTCGATTGTTGTTGCCCAATGATTTCAATTGGATAATGTGACCACAACTTACCGTGGTTGCCCATCCGACTGCGAAACGTCATAAAATGTCCAAGTTAATAGTATTAAAAAAAATCAGTACGAATGGAATTCATTCATGACTTTATTAGACGTACATAATAGCAGTCAAATACTCCTTGTAAGCGAACTCTGGTTCCACGGCGGATGTCGCAGTGCGGAAAGGGTATTCCACGCAGAATAAATCAGAGAGCTCCTCCTGAGCGGACCCTGACTCTCTCGTGCTTACCGTGGGGTCGATTATTCATGAGGAGTGGTTCGTCAACTCCATTCCGGACGATCTGGTCTGCTTTCTCGGGGTGAACGCGAATCTCTCGACGAATGTTGCTATGTGTACTAGACCGGGTCAACATGGTCATTTTTTTGGAACAAAGCTTTTTCGATGCCTTTTGTGGTCCCAAACAACTGTGCAAAATTTGGGCACATTTGGTTGTGTCCCCGCATTCCGCATTGCGTTTGAAATTTGTATGGAGTTATATATGGGAAAACACACTTTTCTACATTTTTCTCGTAAGAGGCTCGAATTTGTCTGGAACTATGTAACTCTCGATGTTAAAGTTTAACCCAGGAGATGCTGATCAACTTTGCCAAAAAGAGTAAGATGCTAGAATGACTCTGAAAAAAGTTATTAATGTTCAAAGTTTGATATCTCCGCACAACTACTGAAAACCATTTTTTCTGCCAACACTGCTGGTGCTTCAAAGGATCAACTTATCCTTGCTTTATAATCTGTCATTTCATGGAACTTCAAGCCCCCATTCACCAACAAACAACAATCAAGCTAGTGGTTTTTATTTGATTCTCCACTCATTTTTTTATTAATTGATTACAACATTCTATTCATTTTAGCACTTGCATTTGGGGAATTGTTCCGGAACTATTAAAGAGAAGTACCATACAAATCATCTTTCTGCAGCCGATGGCCACTTTGTGAACAATTCATCCTAACCTGGCTTGCGACATATCTAATGGACATGGGTCCGGATTTAAAGAGGAATAATTCTAAAGCTCGGCATGTGGCGCATCTAATTTTTTTGGTTTTGCATATCGAAAGCAATAAAAACGTTTTGAAACTTTTGACGGACATCCCAAAAGCTGGTTTTATCTGTCCCCATGATAATAGTACATAGCAAGAGTTTCCAAGTGAAAAGTTATGAGAGAGGCTTATGCGCTTGTTTTTAGCCATCTCAGACCCTCCTACGAGGGAAGAGTAGACTTTTATTCATACACAATTTTTAAAATTTTTTTGGACCGTAGGCAACCTATCCCGCCAACATTATCTACGTTTGATCTACGTAGTTCTTTTGATACCATGATCAAGGAAAAACGACAAAATGATCGGCCTAAAACACATTCCTATCCCTTATAACGCTGTTTCTATGGTTGGTCAGCTACACTTATGTATGAACTGTCACACCATATGACACCAACTCATCCCACTTTATGCAATTTATGATAGGGTCCCTACGGGATGATACGTTGGCTTCCCCTGTAAGCTGGTGTTCAATAATATTCGCAAATGGTCTCTTCTTTGTATTGGCGGTGGTATCACATTTCCCGGAATGCCATCTCCCGGAATGCCATTTCCCGGAGTGACATTTCCCGGAATGACACATTTCCCGGAATGCCATTTCCCGGAGTGACATTTCCCGGAATGACACATTATCCGGAATGCCATTTCCCAGAATTACACATTTCGCGGAATGCCATTTCCCGGAGTGGTTGTTCGTGAGGAAATTTGATTGGCATGTTCTCATTGGACCAACCATTCGGTTGTACGTGAAGTACTTCGTATGTCGTACTCTCATCGGACCATAAATCGAAGGTGTTTTAGTCGACAGCCCTTAGACCTTCTCATCCACCATAGCAAAGTACATACCAAAACTACCACAGCTTTAAAAGGACGGCCAGTGGGCAGCCTAATGGAATGGTATTATTATGAAACACATGATACACCTCGAAAGAACAGCCTATTTTTAAAAGAAGGAAAAATCTCTGATGGGAAAGCTAGTAGAGTGACCGCCAATAGTACAGTATAGCAGCCGAGTTGAATGGCTTGATGCATATACATGCTACTAACTCTCTCATCAGAGATTTTTCCTTCTTTTAAAAATAGGCTGTTCTTTCGAAGTATATGTATACAACATTAGCAATTTATTTAATTAGGATGCTATGATACTGTAATATTGACCACATCACAAGCTCTCCCATCAGAGATTTTTCCTTCTTTTGAAAATAGGCTGTTCTTTCAAGGTGCACATACCTCGAGCACATATCAAAATCAAACTATTCGACTAGGCTGCCCAATATCCGTCCTTAGAATTTAAGGCATTCAATTAAATAACCTAGCACGCTAGCTCCCTAATGCCTAATGACTTGATACCTCATTTCGCGAAATTAGTAATTCCGAGAAATGTCACTCCGGGAAATGGCATTCCGGGAAATGACTTTCCGGGAAAATGATCGTTCCGGGAAGTGGCATTCCGGGAAAATTATCATTCCGGGAAATGTGTCATTCCGGGAAATGTCATTCCGGGAAATGTCACTCCGGGAAATGGCATTCCGGGAAGTGGCATTCCGGGAAATGTGATACCACCGTATTGGCTGATGGCAAATGATCGCGCACTATTTTAAAATACCTAACTAACACAATTTTCTATTGGTGTTCAATTTACGTGCTATGTAATGTGTATTGTTTTCTCCTGTGTAAACCTTATTGGTTGGAATCAAGACAGACATTCGATAAAACTTGTCATTTTCTTGGTCCACAAGTAACGCAACTTTTTCGCGACTAGTGCGCTGTACATATTATTAATGACAAGGAGATGGATTACTGCACGAATTTATTCTGGCCTGCTTACTCTCACACGAAATTTGACGTTTGAGCGGTGTCGACACCTCTCAAACGTCAAATTTTCTGTGAGGGTAAGCAGGCCAGAATATTTTCGTGCAGTGGACCATAGATGCGCACTACTTCCGATATGATTCAGAAAACGAAGCGAGTTCGGGTCGTGCCACGACTCAGTTTCAATATTTTCTTTCAAAACCACTAGTTGTTGTTGGAACCATTTCTTCATAGAAGTATTAAAGATGGAATACAAGGCAGTGGTAGGCTTATCCGTATCTATGTTTGGAGAGATACATTGAAATTGCCGGTTCTAGTAGGATACACAATAACATGCTATCCCGAAAAAAGTGGCCGCAAAAAATGATAGAATGTACGATTTTATCAGTTGCAATCACTTGCATATCTTATATTTTAGGCACGTTTAATCGTACAAAAAATAATAATATAATCTAATTATGAATTACTTGTTGCAGAAATATGTATTTGCAAACTATTTTCATCAATGCGTAAATCCAGAGCACCCTGAATTCACCCATCTCGTCAAAATGTCGCAGAATATATTGCATTTTATTTGCTCAAAATCCCAGGTCATGTTCAGATTGATTTAGTGGCCATCGGTGAAAAAATCCCCAAATGCAAATCCTGAAATGAATAGAATTTTGTAATCAATTAATAAAAAATGAGTGGAGAATCAAATAAAAACCACTAGCTTGATTGTTGTTTGTTGATGAAATGGGGCTTGAAGTTCCATGAAATGACAGATTATAAAGCAAGGATAAGTTGATCCTTTGAAGCACCAGCAGTGTTGGCAGAAAAAATGGTTTTCAGTAGTTGTGCGGAGATATCAAACTTTGAACATTAATAACTTTTTTCAGAGTCATTCTAGCATCTTACTCTTTTTGGAAAAGTTGATCAGCATCTCCTGGGCTAAACTTTAACATCGAGAGTTACATAGTTCCAGACAAATTCGAGCCTCTTACGAGAAAAATGTAGAAAAGTGTGTTTTCCCATATATAACTCCATACAAATTTCAAACGCAATGCGGAATGCGGGGACACAACCAACTGTGTCCAAATTTTGCACAGTTGTTTGGGATCACAAAAGGCATCGAAAGAGCTTTGTTCCGGGTTGATGTGATCAAATCTAAATTTTCCCATACAACGTTGACCCACTCTAATGTGTACGGTCTGTACCGAACTCGACGGGCCAAGGAGCTTCTCCCGAGCAGGCTCTGGGTATTTGGCTCCAACTGTCACAGTCTCAGAACTAGTCTCCACATGAAACTACTTGGAACTTGGCTTGGAATGCTTCTTCCGAGCGAATTCGAGATGGCCAACGGATATCGTAGAATGGATGATTGGATGTGGATCCACACATGATTGTCGGGAGTGCTTCTTCTGAGGTGGACTCCGAGCGATGTCGATGATACATACTTCGCAGTAGACCAGGGGCTGCTGGCTTTATCAGATTTCACGGTAAGTCTTGGTGAGCCGGAGTGGTCCACCCGAGCGAACTCCAACTGGTGATGGTTCCAGATATTTACCGGCTTGTAGTGCTCCTTCTGAGCGTTCTTCGATTGGTGGTCTGATCGCACTCTCTGAGTCGATAGTACTACTCTGACGCGTTGGAGAGCTTCTTGCGACCGCACTGGGATTGGTGGCGAATCCGCGTTCTTCCAGAAGGACTCCAATCCTTTCTGGCTTGTTGAATAAACTGGACGGACATGCAGGATAGCTTCGTCGGTGTGAACTCTGCCCGGAAGGAAGTCTGCTTCCATTCCGCGCATGGCAGATCTTCACTGCATGGTAGGCCACGTCTTGTTTTGTGACGCGGCTCCCTCGTACAATGATGAGCTATCGAGTTCCCTGTGAACGGTGTTCGGTTGGATGTTATCTCGGAGATTGCTGGCGGCTTTAGACTGAATGAGTCAAAGAGTTATTCTGAGACGGACTTCACATGATGACAATTATGGAGGCTACCAAAAGCTCGGCGCTTTCTCGATTGCGATTTGGCTGGTGGCTGGGTAGGTGTTAATGAAAAATGTTGAACTTTAAAAGAAGTTTACATTTTTTCAACGAGGCTTGCCGAGTTGGATAAATACGACGAGTGCTGAAAAAATCGAGTTTTGTAACGAGTTGCATACAAAGTTTTTTGTTATTGCGAAAAATACCCAATCGAGTTTTGCAACGATTTGTGTACAACATTTTTTGCAATGACTAAAAAACATCCACTAGAATATGATCATTTCTTGGATCATTTCCACAAGTATCATCGTGCTTCACGGTTCAATGGGGACAACCACGAAACACGAAATTTGGAACAAGCAAGCCGTGTAAATAACCGTCACTATTTTGACAGTTCTTACGTTGGTTGTTGATCAAACAATCGCATTATGATTCATAATGCAACAAAAATGAGTTGCATTATGAATCATAATGCAATTGTTTGGTATAATACGGAAAAGTGAGCCGTTTCGTTACTGAAATGGCTAGTATAAACATAGAATTTATAGTGTTGAGTTGCAAAAAGTTGTATTATTCAGCACAAGTCGTACTTTGTGCTAAAAAAATCATGTTTTGCAACGAGTTCCATACAAAAAGCAAATGTTATGCAATTTTTTTTCCATTATACAACTATTTTGTTCATAATGCAACTCAAATGAGTTGCAGCACTTAAGGCGCATATACGGCTAACTTTCATTTGCTGACCTGCTGTAAAGGCGCATCTCAACTGCCTATTGGTTACCTGGGCAACTTATGAATTTCATCATTTATGGACGCTCCCTTATCGAAAAGTCCCACAGCAATAAGTAACAAAACAGACGCATCACCCCCGTGGATAAAATATTATAAAACAAAAAGCAACATGCGCCTTCAGTTTATAACTAGGGTAAAAGCTCCCTTAGGGGAGGTAGTACCAATAGTGGTGGTAGTGGCAATTTAGCACTATTTCGACCAAAAAGCTTGCAAATGACATTTTTAATAGATGCATTATACCTAATTAATAACATTAATTCAGTTTTGTGTTCAGGATTTGCCGAAAAATCTATTCTAATCAATTATTTTCCTTAATTTTTTTGCTCCTTTGCACCTATAGTGGTGGTAGTGTTCCTATAGTGGTGAGTCCCATAAGAATTTAATGGGATGCGCCACTATACCTACCTTGATACCTTGTTGGCTACAAAATAACTTTACTCCAATGCCGAGCGTATAGTAGAGCACCATCTTCGTCGGTCTTGGGCGATGTTCCTCCAGTTTCCCCGAACGTGTAGGCATCGTGAGTCTTCTTCAACCGCGTGCAGCCAGCGAGTTTGCGGCCGCCCACGAAGTCTCCTACCTCTACCGGGTTCTCTGCTGAATATTGTTTTCGCTATTTTTTCCGACATTCACACTACGTGTCCAGCCCACTGAAGTCTGCCGTATTTTATACGTTTCACAATATTCGCATCTTCGTACACTTGGTACAACTCGTGATTCATGCGTCTGCGCCACACTCCATTTTCTTGTTTCCCACCGAGAATTGTCCGCAGCACTTTGCGCTCAAAAACTCCAAAAGCTTTTCGGTCTACCTCCTTTAACGTCCACGCTTCGTGACCGTAGAGGGCAACCGGAAGAATCAGCGTCTTATACAGAGTGAATTTTGTTTGCGTTTGCAAGTTACGGGACCTAAGCTGGCTACGCAATCCGTAAAAGGCCCTATTCGCAGCTGCAATACGCCTTTTCACTTCACGGGAAACGTCATTGTCACATGTCACAAGTGTTCCAAGATAAACAAATTCTTCAACAACTTCAAACACTTCCCCATCAATCACTACCTCAACACTAACACCACTAGGCCTGCTTCTGTCTCTACCCGCTATCATGTACTTCGTCTTGGTAGAGTTAATTGTCAAGCCTATCCTCGCTGTCTCTCTCTTCAGAGGAGCATAAGCTTCCTCCACTGCCCTACGATCGATGCCGATGAGATCAATATCGTCCGCAAAACCGAGGAGCATGTGCGACCGTGTGATGATAGAGCCATTCCTCTGCACGCCTGACCTCCTAATCGCTCCTTCGAGTGTAATGTTGAACAATAAATTTGAAAGAACATCCCCCTGCTTCAATCCATCCAAGGTCACAAACGACGTAGACACTTCGTCCGCGATCCGCATACTTGATTTTGATCCATCCAGCGTTGCGCGCATCAGCCTAATTAGTTTCGCCGGAAAACCATGTTCTGACATTATCTGCCAAAGCTCATTTCTTTTCACTGCGATTCGCTACTTTAAAATCAATGAACAGATGGTGAGTCTGGAAGTTATATTCCCGAAATTTATCTAGGATCATCCGCAGGGTAAACATTTGATCCGTCGTTGATCGGCCCTCACGAAAACCAGCCTGGTATTCACCGACGAAGGACTCCTCAAGAAGTCGCAGTCTGTTGAACAGGACACGCGACAGTATCTTATACGCCGAATTTAAAAGGGAAATCCCTCTGTAACTGGAACACTCCAGTCTGTGCCCTTTCTTGTAGATTGGGCATATGAGGCCATCCAACCAACTGGTGGGCGATTTTTCATCCTCCCAAATCTTTATAATAATCTGGTGGCTTGATTGATGTAGCTGCTCGCTTCCGTGTTTAAGAAGTTCGACCGGGATCTCGCCCTTCCCAGCAGCCTTGCTGTTTTTCAGCTCCTTAAGGGCCTTTTTAACCTTATCCAGTGTTGGTGGTTCCACTGTTTGACTGTCATCCATTATGTTAATCCTGTTCCTGGGTGCTCCTTCGCTGCTACCATTCAACAAATCTTCGAAGTGCTACTTCCACCTGGCTGCCACCATTGTTTTGTCTGTCAGCAAATTTCCTTCCACATCATTGCACATGGCGGGCACTGGCGCAGTCTTGTGCCGCGCGCCATTGACAGTTACAGAAAACCTCCGCATATCGTATGTCCATACTTTCCTCTCGTCTAGCTTCTTATGGTACTGTGCAGCAGTACCCCTTCAGCTGACAAGCGCTGGATATTGAAACGCATCGTCCTGTTGTTTCTTGAACTCGTGACGCTGGATAATCGCGCCCGAATTTTAGCGGCTACAAGATAATGATCCGAGTCGATGTTTGGGCCTCTGTAGGACCTCACATCTATGACGTCCGAAAAATGTCGCCCGTCGACCAGCACGTGGTCTATCTGGGAGCAAGTGTCACCACTCGGGTGTCGCCAGGTGTGTTTTCGGATATTCTTACGTGCGAAGTAGGCACTGCTGATTGCCATCCCTCTAGCAGCAGCGAATGTCAAAAGGCGCAGACCATTATCGTTGGTAACAGAATGAAGGCTTTCCGTTCCAATGACAGGCCGAAGAAACTTTCTCTGCCGATCTGCGCATTTGCATCTCCGATGACTATTTTGACATCTTGTTTTGGGCACTCTCCGTAGGCCTTATCAAGGCTCTCATAGAACTCATCCTTCATGTCATCGGGTTTGTCGTTCGTTGGCGCATATATGCTGATCAGGCTGTAGTTGAAGTACTTGCCCTTCACCCTCAACACACAGATTCGGTCGCTTATCGGCTTCCACCGAATAACTCGCTTCATCTGCTTCCCGATCTCTATAAAGCCAACTCCGCGTTCTGCCTTATCGCCGCCGCTGTAGTAGATGTGGTACTTGAATGAAGTGTTGGCGATGGGATCCACCGCTCGGAATTCGCGTTCTCCAGTTTTGGACAAGCGTATCTCTTGGATAGCGGCCACATTAACGCCGACATTCTGCAGTTCACGAGCCAGAAGTCCAACACGTGCGGATTCATTCAAAGTTCTCACGTTCCATGATCCAACTTTCCAATCGTTGTCCTTTATTCGTTGCCGGGTCTGTTGCCGTTGAATCAATCCGTTTACTCTACTATTGCTTTTCTGGGTGTTTGAAGGATTTCAGCAGGCTACCTTACCGGGGCCGCGCTGCCTACATTGCGTTGAAGGGGCTGCCTTCTTAGGTATAGCTGACGCAATACAGCATTCCATACTCAGCCGCTGGATGCCAGAACAGACGCTGTTTGAGCCGCACCTCCTTGGTGAACAGACGCTCGGATCGTACCTCCTCAATCTAGCTGAAGTCAGAAGGACAACAGTGCCCAGGCTGCACTACGAGCTAAGCACACAACTCTTAGTTGGCGGTCTTTGTCATTGTTTGACCCGTGGAAGCATGAGGTAGGAACTTGTGAGGACCAGAGCTATGTTGAATGCTCTCCTTATCGACTCACCGTTTTGCAGCCCACTATAGGAACCAATGTTAAATTTTACCTCCATAATAGGAACCGTGGTGCAAGTGATTAGCAAAAACTGAAATAAACAATGGTTTTTACATTTTTTCTAACAAATTGAGGTGAAAACTACCGGTTAACGTTTCTACCCGACCAGAAGCACCTAACAAGATTATAACAAAATTATTACAACCATTGTTAGAAATTACAGAATTTGATATAATTTTGTTGTAAGGATTCTTATAGGTGAATAACCATAACAAAATTGTAACAAAATCTATATATATATCTATATTGTGCCTTGCAAGATAAATCCGCGAAACGCGTTTGTCTTCTTCTTTTCCATCAAGTTGTCAAAATATGAGCGCACCACTATGAGCGACCTGATGGTCAGAAATTCTGCATGCGGCGCTCATATCAAATCCACATGAGGCTGCGGCGAT
Organism: Aedes albopictus; assembly: GCF_035046485.1. Taxonomy (NCBI): domain Eukaryota; kingdom Metazoa; phylum Arthropoda; class Insecta; order Diptera; family Culicidae; genus Aedes; species Aedes albopictus. The sequence goes on from NC_085138.1 coordinate 189,204,465, forward strand.
ATGGCCGCGAGGAGATGCACGCGATTCAGACGCAATGTGGAAATGGAAAAGATGACGCCGCATCCTCCTGCACCATCACCAAATAACATCCCGATTATTAAACACAAACCGACGAGGTATGCGTATGCGTAGTGAAACAATGTCGCGATAAATATTATTACGATTTCTGGCCTCCTGAGTTGCCATTGTGCCAACTGTTGTTTTGATATGAACGGCCTGAAGGCTGCTGCGATGCTGCTGGGTGGGTGACAGTGTCTGTTCGATTTTGACATTGCGTCTGTATCGCGGGTATCTCTTAGCGGCCATATCGCCGCCGCCCAATGTGGATTTATTATGAGCGCCGCAATACATATAAAAATGCAGTGGCATACGTGGGACCGCGCATAACTTGCGAACGGAAGGTCCGATTTGGGTCGTCTAAGTTTTGTTCTGTTAGTTTTCACCCAAGGAAGGTTTATGAGGCAAAAAACATGGAAATATTGAGAGTTTGAAAATCGATCTTCCATACATTTTGTGACCGGGGACTTGGGCGCTTGGCTAGGGACTTGAAACGTCAAAAAACGTAGTAGGCAAGACAAAGTTTGCCGGGGACAGCTAGTTTGTTATAATTTTAGAAACAAAATTATAACAAAACTAGTATTATTTATTCAAACAGATGTATAACAACATTTGGTATATTATGGATATGAAAATAATTGCCTATAACATAATATCGTAACACCTTTATTGTAATATTTGATATATTTTTTGCAACAAAACATATCAATATTTGTTAGTTTTTTTGTATTGACGCGAAATAGTTTGATCATTTTTGTAGCATTTATTCATGACGCAACGCTAAAATTGTAAGGTTTTAACACTCCGCTTTTTTGACGTAGGACTACGTCTCTCTTTTCTATACCGGGTGTCATTCTGAATTTTCAGAAATCGGCCGCGTTACGTTTAAAGTGGAGATTTTGAGCTTTAATAACTCAGCCATTTCTTGTTGAATTTTCAAAATTTTGGCACCGATCGATTGCAAATCTTTACACCAATTATGTCCAATAATAACATTAGCTGTTTTTCAATAACAAACTATTGAAAAATTGGGAAAAGTGAACCCATGTTTATTCCAGCCAATCACGATCGAGCGCATTTTGCAGGCTCCCGTCGAATATAAAAGCTACTGCTTCTTCGCATCTTCCCTCATTTGTCTTTGTCGTCTCGAGGTAAACGCATCGAACGAGAGCTGCATATTTTCTTCGTTTGCGTTTTCGCTCATTCTTCTTTGACGGCCGTGTCGACTCGGTGGCGGTGGTTTTCGGCAACGGTGCTGTTGCACATTCACCTTCTAACCGTCCAATGCGGCAGACCAAGGAAGTGTTTCAACATCCGATTGATCGACGGTGGTGGCAGAGGCAGCAGCAAAATCCGGAATCGCACCCACGACAGCAAGCGGCGGGCCAATTTTCGACGGCGTCCAGCAAACAGCACGGAGAAACCCAACACGCATTGCGTGGCATGATGAATCCATGTCAATTTCTATCTAAAATCGACCAATATTCAAACGGTTCTTTTCGGGACCATCGAAAACTATTACTCAAGAGTTGTGAATCAGATAATTATTTCGAACGGGAAAAGTGTGCAACCGAAAAGTGAAAGTTTGAATGCTTGGTGGCCCTGCAACAATGCTGATGCCGGCCACTAATGGTTTCATGCGGAATTTAGCAACGCTTCATCCTATCCGGACAATTTTTCGTGAATCATTATTTAATTAAAGCATTTTTCGAGTTAAAATGATCTAAATCTTCCAATATTTTGGTTACTTTATTCGGTCAATGAAACTTTTCTCATTTCTTGGTTGATTAATTCACCATTCACCAAGACTTATGTCAGATGGATTAATAACAAATAAATAAATAAATAAATAAATAAATAAATTAACCGTTTCAAGCATCTGGTGCATGCGGGGCGGGTCATGCAAACGAAATAAATTGGAAGCCAGCCAAATGGGAGGAGCTTCATCTGCTAATCTAGGGGTATACAAGCTGTGCCCTTTGTTTTCTTTCGTCATTTTCGTTGCATCAGTCAAGGAAGTTGGTGTCACCTCCAGTCCGGCAGAAGCACACACCAACCCAGTGACGACTTTCTCCTCGGCCAGGAATCTCATCCACGGCAGCAAGCTGCCGGTTAATTTTGGAGGGCATCCAGAATTCAACGCGAAGAAAACCAACACGCATTTCGTGGCATGGTGAGATCATCAAAATCGTACATGATACAAAGGGTCCTTTTCTGGACCACAGAAAATCTTTCCAACAGAGTTATGATTGAACCTCCATCGATCGAGAAAAGCTTAGTGCAATCAAAAGTGAAAGACAGCTCCGGTTTTCAGCAAAAGTGATGGTCGACTCATTAATTTGATCCAGCGCACCAAGCAGTGGGTCAGACTTCGGTAGCCTAGCATTTTGCTTGGCGAAAACCTAAGTGCATTGCGTGGCATGATGAATTCATGTCATTTTCTGTCTAATATCGTCCATTTTTCAAACAGTCATATAAATCGAAAAATTATTTCATTCCATCGATCCGGAAAAGTGTGGTGCAACCGAAAAGTGAAAGAATGAATGCTTGGTGACTCAGCAACAATGAGGATGCCGGCCACTTATTATATTGTTAAATTCTAAATATATTCAAATTAAAACGCTCTAAATCATCTAATATTTTGGTTACTTCATTCGTTAAATGAAAAATTTTACATAAGAGAAAATTTCTCGTTTGATTTACCGTTTCTAGCGTCTGGTGCATGCGGGGCGGGGCATGCAAACGAAATAAACTGGAAAGCCAGTCAAATGGGAGGAGTTTGAACTGCTTATCTAGGGGTATAAAAACTGTTCCCTCAATTTTTTGACGTAGGACTACGTCTCTCTTTTCTATACCGGGTGTCATTCTAAATTTTCAAAAATCGGCCGCGTTACGTTTAAAGTGGAGATTTTGAGCGTTAATAACTCAGCCATTTTTCGATGAATTTTCAAAATTTTGGTTCCAATCGATTGGAAATCTTTACACCAATTATGTCCAATATTAACATTTGCTGATTTTCAATAACAAACTATTGAAAAATTGGGAAAAGACCACCCATGTTTATTCCAGCCAATCACGATCGAGCACATTTTGGATGCTCCCGTCGAATATAAAAGCTACTGCTTCTTCGCATCTTCCCTCATTTGTCTTTGTCGTCTCGAGGTGAACGCATCGAACGAGAGCTGCCTACTTTCTTCGTTTGCGTTTTCGTCATTCTTCTTCGACGGCCGTGTCGGCTCGGTGGCGGTGGTTTTCGGCAAGGGTGCAATTCACCTTCTAACCGTCTAACGCGGCAGACCAAGGAAGTGTTTGAACATCAGATTGATCGACGGTGGTGACAGAGGCAGCAGTAAAATCCGGAATCGCACCCACGGCAGCAAGCGGCGGGCCAATTTTCGACGGCTTCCAGCAAACAGCACGGAGAAATCCACCACGCATTGCGTGGCATGATAAATTGATTTCAATTTCTTCCTAAAACCGTCAATAATTCAAACGGTTCTTTTCAGGACCATCGAAAATGCTTCCTAGAGAGTTAATGGGATAAATTTCCTCCATCGACCGAGAAAGTGTAGTGAAAACCAAAATAGTGAAAGATTGAATTCTTGGTGGTGGTTCAGCAACAGTGAAGGCGATCACTAATCTCATCCACGGCAGCAAGCGGCGGGCCAATTTTCGACGGCGTTCAGCATTCAACACGGGGAAATCTAACACGCATTGCGTGGCATGATAAATTCATGTCAATTTTCTGTCTGAAATCGTCCAATATTCAAACGAATATTGAGAATTCCAGGACCATAGAAAATTATTCCTCAAGAGTTGTGTTCATTCCATTCCATCGCTCGGTAAAAGTGTGGTGCAACCGAAAAGTGAAAAATTGTATGCTTGGTGGCCCGCAACAATAATGATGCCGGCCACCAATGATTCCACCAGGAATTTAGCAACGCATTATCCTGTCCAGACCATTTTTCGTGAAACATTGTTTAATTTAACCATTTTTCGAATTATAATAATCTAAATCTTCCAATATTTTGGTTACTTAATTCGTTATATGAAAATTTTCTCATTTCTCGGTTGATTAACCGTTTCAAGCGTCTGGTGCATGCGGGGCGGGACATGCAAACGAAATAAACTGGAAAGCCAGTCGAATGGGAGGAGCTTCATCTGCCAATCTAGGGACATAAAAGCTGTTCCCCCTGATTTCTTTCGTCATTTTCGTTGGATCAGTCAGGCAGGGTGGATGTAACCTCCACAGCTGAGCAGTGGCACATCAACCTAGTCGCAACTCTCGGCTATCGTGCGGGTAGCACCAGGAATCTCATCCATGGCAGAAAGCGGCGTACCAGTTTTCGGTGGCATCCTGTATTTAGCAAAGAGAAAACCAACACGCATTGCGTGACATGATGTTTTCATGCCATTTCATTCCTAAAATCGTCAATTAATCAAACGGTCCTTTTCAGGACCACCGAAAATAATTTCTCAAGAGTTGTAAATCAGATAATTTCATTCCATCAATCGAGAAAAGTGTGGTTCAATCGAAAAATGAAAAATTGAATTCCGGCCACAAATCGTTCCACCCAGAATTTAGCATCGCAATGTCCTATCAGAAACATTTTTCGTGAAACATTGGGGAGCATCCAGAAATTACGTCACATTTAAAGGGAGGGGGTCAGCAAAGTGTGACGACCCATACAAAAATTTCAGAGGTCCCATACAAAACGTGTGACATAGTGATGAGGAGGGGTTGAAAATGACAAACTTTTGTGTGCCGTAATTTAAGGACGACCCCTTGTTTAATTCTAGCATTTTTGGAATTAAAATGATCTAAATCTTTTTATATTTTGGTTACTTTATTTGAAATGAAAATTTCTCTTATTTCTTGGTTGAAAATCGTTTGAAGCGTCCGGAGCATGCGGGGCGGGTCATGCAATCGTAATAAACTGGAAAGCCAGCCGAATGGGAGGAGCTTCATCTGCTAATCTAGGGGCATAAAAGGTGTTCCCTCTGATTTCTTTCGTCATTTTCATTGGATCAGTCAGGGAGGGTGGAGGTGGATATCACCTGCACGGCTGCGCAGCAGCACGTCAACTGCGACGAGTGGTAGCGTCAGGAATCTCATCCACTGATCACGGCTGCGGTGGGCCCGGCAATGGAAGTTACCTCCGGAGCTGGGTAGCTACGCGCCAACCCAACGACGACTCTCGACTATCTATCTGATAGAACCAGGAATCTCATGCACGGCAGCAGGCGGCGGCAGTTTTCGATGGCTTCCCGCATTCAGTGCGGATAATTTTCAATTGTCTTTCTAAAATCAACCGTTATTTGAAGGGACCTTTTCAGGACCAGAGAAAATTATTCTTTAAGAGTTATGAATCGAATAATTTTCGGATATATTCCATCGATCGGTGAAAGTGTAGTACATTCGAAAAGCGAATGGTTGAATGCTTTGTCGCTCAGCAACAGCAAAATCGATCACTAATCTTTCTACACGAAATTTAGTAACGCATCATCTTATTCGAACAATTGTGCCTGGAACATTGTTTCATTCTAATATTTATCGAATTAAAATGATCTTAACTATTCAATACCTCTATTAGTTAATCCGTTCGATTTGAAATTGTCTCGAAGAACGGTTGATTAGTCGTTTGAAGCGTCTGACGCAATGTGGGCGGGTCATGCAAACGGAATTAACTGCAACGCTCGCCGAATGGGAGGAGCTTCATCTGCTAATCTAGGGGCATAACCGCTATTTCCTCTGTTATCTTTCGTCATTTTCCTTGGATCAGTCAAGGAGAAGGGAGATGCCATCTCTCAGCTAGGCAGCTGCACACAAACTAGGCGATGACTCTCGGCTATCGTGGTGGCAGCACCAGGAATCTCATCCACGACAGCAAACGGCCGCATTCATACATGCAATAATTGTCTTGCCAAAATCTTCCGTTTTATAAACGGTCTTTTCCAGGATCAGCGAAAATGAATCCTCAAGAGTTATGATTCGGATAATCAAAAGCGACAGACTGAAAGCTTGGTAGTTCAGCAATAGTGAAGTCGGCCACTAATATGTTCTTCCTGGATAAAAACAACATTATTGTGGAAAAGAGTTTCACGTTAAACTTTAGTTGAAAAGATCTATCTAACGCCGTTCAATTATCTAATAATTTTATCCGCTCGATGAAAATTCTCTCGTAGAACAGTAATTTGACAATTTCTCTTCAAAACGAAATAACTCTTGAACAAGTCAACATCTTTCCAAGTAACTGAACCAGCTGAATAACAGCTTCTTGGGCTAAAGTTAGCTTAAGAGTGATTTGTTTTACTCTTATACAGCAAAAATGTTTGTTGGGTTATAAATGCGTTCAGCGAAAACGATCACACAACAACTTTACTCAACACATCAGCCCACCATTTGTATTATCATAGCAACAAACATTGTATTATGGTATTATAAAAGTCGGAATCTCGTTCCAGCCTTTGTCCTACGTCAACATTGCGGTTATGTCTCAGACATTACCCACTCCTAGTTTTTTGCATAAAGTCCTAAAATTTACAAGGTTTGGTTGTACTTCCCCCTCTCCTTTGAGTGTTGCGTAATTTGCATACGACGTCATATTTGTTATGAAAAATGTTACAGAACTTGTTATCATCTAGTTATAATCTGCCACAAGTGCTTTGAAGCTATCGTTATGGGATATATCATAAAAAAAATTATGATCAAAACAAACCGTAAGCTGGATAGGATAGGTTTGGATTGATTTGAATTTTTGTATAGAGTTAGGCACGTACAGCATCTAACTCTATATAGAATCTCAAATCAATCGGTTTGAAATTGGCTTAGTTATAACGGCAAAAATAGGTACACCTGCCCAAATGGTATAAGACCCTATATAGCTGAAAATCAAATAATTCACAACTATCTGTTTTCTATTTTTTTTGGATTCATTTTTTCACTCCAATCCAAATCTGGAATAGTTGCCTTTTTAATAATAATCTTCCTAAAAGTAATCATTTTCGAGATAAATATTTGGAATTTAATTTCATGAGACTCTGAATATGCAAGAAAATGCTCCCTCATAATTAATTCGTAATGCTCTATCAACAACACTGTGTAAATTCTAACACATTTGAATATCCCAAAAACTTTCTCTTTGACACTCACATGATGGGATGAACAGTTTGAAAGTTATCGGAAGATTGTGGACTTGATTTTGTAGAAATAGTTTCTTATGTTATTCGAAATGATGGTAATTCGTTGTTTTTTTAGATGAACTTGTAGTAAAGGTCTCATTAGACATGACAAATATTTGGCCAAACAAGCCCAACAAATGGCCAACACAACGTGAATCATAGCAACCATGGATAAATTTCGGCAAACAGTCTAATGGCACCTTAAGAACAAAGAAATATAACTTTGGAATAAGAAAATTCTCAGTCATTTTGCCAGTCAGTTTAAGGCAATTCGGCCCTATTCGGCCGATAAAACCCTCATGACGAAGAGAACAAATCTGTCGATAATACCCAAAGTCATATTATGTAACATAACGGATTTTGCATGTGCGGCTGTTTGTGACCAGATGAAAAAAAAAATCTGTTACATGGAACTATGTTTTGTTTGCCTTCCAATACTTTTGAGTTGCATTTTACACAAATGACGTATCTTTACACGCGAAAACAAGAGATCGATTACAGAAAATACCAAAACAGTATTGTTGCTCTAATTTCGTCGAAAAAGTATACGAAGTAGTGAATGTTATTGAACGCGGAGAAAGCAAAAGTGGAACTTTATAATTAACATTAAAAGGTGCAAACTATGTTACTAGGGGGATTCACTTAACAGCATAAACCACTGATTAATTTTCATCCTCATTAAACGTCGCTATCACCAAGGCAATCTTGGATTATTTTATTCACAACTGGAAACTGTTTTTAAGATTACTTACTTTTTCTAAAAATAGAATAAAGCACTTAAAAATATTTCTCCAAAAAACGAGTATAAAAAATAGTTTTTACCCTAAAAATGTCAACGAAATTATAACACAATTTGTTATAATTTTGTTAAAATCTATCTTATTTTATGGAACAAGATTTGTAACATTTTTGTTATGATCATAACACAAGTTATTACATTTTTGTTCTAGTGGGAACTTTGTTAGGATTTTTGTTATTTTAACTACTAACGGTACATGTTTTATAACAACCTTTGTTATGAAAATTATTTATTGTAACAAAATAACACAACTTGTTATAATTTTTTAATGTCCATCTAGTCGGGTAGACTTTTTATTTTGTGGTTTTATCAATTTTATTCAATTATTTTACTACATGGAGCTACTATTAGCACCACTATTGGTACCCTACCCGCTCTATTGGTATTTACTAGGGACAATGGAAATTCGTGATTTCGCGGAAGCCGCGAAATCCGCGAAATTGGGCAATGGTTGCGAAATTTAAGAAATCCCGCAAAATGACACGAAATCTGGGAAAATTCAGAAAATAACCTCAAAGTTTCGCTAATTTTAAAATTTAAAAAATAAATTGGCTGATAAATTTTTCTAATGTAAAATAATTTAATAGTTTGTCCGTGTAGCTGCCGGCTTAGAATAGCACTACGGACCACCTGTTCCGGGGGTAAAAGTCCACCAAACAGGTAACCCCAATCCAAGGTGTCAGGCGACCCGTGCTGAGGGATGAATGGTTGAGGGGGTTTAAAACATGCTCGATCTTTAACGGAGCCCGTAGCGTGGGTAGATCGCCTTTTTGAGTTGCGTTGCGGTGTTAGATCTACCAAACCGAAATCTAGTGTCGTCCTATTTTTCAATTTTGGAATATGTGTTCTGATAATTATAGGCATTATAGTATTTAGTCCTTGCTACTGGTCATCACAACACTTCCAGTCTTTGAATAAAACTAAGTTTACCAACTTTACTTTGCATATAGTTAAAAACCTCACCATCTGAGGCTAAACTCAATGCAAAGGAAATCAAATTGGGTTAGGGATCCATGTATGTACTAACTCTTCGAAGACTGGAAAGTGCTAGTACGCAAGGAACATACTAGAATCCTTATTACTGAACACATGTCCCATTATTGGAATGATATTGCTGCTAATGTTAAAACCCGGGTCCTAAACCTGGGGAGAATTTAGCAGTAAAACTAGGGTGATGCTAGGTTTCCGATGCATGGCCAATATCAGTACTCTTGTTTTGTTTTCTAAGAAAACAAAACAAAAACTGTATCAAAATCGATACTTTATTGCCCCTCAATGGCAATTGAGTAATGCGACATGCACTACACTAAGGATACGGGTAATGTCACAATAGATCTAAAAACTGGTCGCAGTGACAAACCCGAACAGGAATAAAAAAAAAAAAATTAATAGTTTAATACATTTTACATCAACTTCTTTTCCAATTTTTCATCAAATTTGTTCGAGTTAGCGCTCAACTTCCGAGTTGATCAGTCGAATTTTCGAAGGAGCGAATTTCGGGAGTCGTTCACAGACTATTCTATACGATTTTGTAATTTTGTCGGTCTTACGAGTACACAAAGTGGTTCGCGCATACCGTGCCGTCGTGTTCTCGCGATGCCGCGCCGCGAAAATACGTTTCGCGTCGACTACTCGCAGTTTCCAAGGCAGCTTTCACATGATGAAATCCACAAATTCATCGCGAAAGAACTCGGTTTAACGCGAGAAAATGTGCTACTTCTCCAGCCAAGCAGGCGGCTGGCATGTACCTTCGTGGAGGTCAACAACCTTCAGCTCGCTGAGACGATCGTCCAACAACACGACAGCAAGCACGATTTCGTTTTCGACGGAAAGGCCTACAAGCTTCGTATCATGATGGAGGACGGAGCCGTGGAAGTACGCTTGTTTGATCTATCCAGCGATATCACCAACGAACAGATCGCCGAATTCCTCTCTGAGTACGGTGACGTTCTTAACGTCCGCGATCTACTTTGGGACGAACGCTCTGCTTTCGGTGGCGTAAAAACTGGCGTACGCATCGCCCGAATGATAGTAAAGAAAAACATTCCTTCTCTCGTAGCAATTCGGGGTGAGGACACGGCGGTGAGCTACAAGGGGCAGCGGCAAACATGTATGCACTGCCAAGAGTTTGTACACGTTGGGATACCGTGTGTACAAAACAAAAAACTGCTGGCGCAAAAGCTCGAAGCAGACCGTTCGTACGCTAATGTGACAAAGCAGCCAGCGTTGCAAAAAACGGCAAAGCCGAACAATATCCCACCGAAAGTACCGCAGCCCCAGGTACAACAAAACCCGTCACGGCAAGCAATTGCTAAACCGAACGAGACGCAACCGACGATGACACAGCAGACAAACACAATGCCTCCTCCCGCCGTCATGGACAAGCGTATTGGAGTGCAACCTATCCTCCAAATCACACCGCTCCCGATCACGATCGGCAGCTTCATCGCTCAAAAATCCGATGGCAACGAGACGGACATCTCGCAAGCATCCCTCGGCTCTAGCAGCAGCCGACGGCTACGTAGCAAACGATCGCCACCTGGGAAGAAGATGCGACGCAACGACTCAAACGAACACGGCCGAGGCTCTGGTGATGACATGCAGCAGTGATGGAGCACACCAGCGTGAACATCGGCACCGTAAACATCAACACGATAACCAACGCAACAAAAATAAATGCCCTACGAACGTTCATTCGGACCACCGATTTGGACATTGTTTTCCTGCAGGAGGTGGAAAACGAACAACTTTCTCTACCAGGCTTCAACGTCATCTGCAACGTCGACCAAAGCCGGAGAGGAACTGCTATCGCTCTCAAACAGCATATAAAATTCTCGCACGTCGAGAAGAGCCTGGACGGTAGATTGATCGCTTTACGTGTGCACAATTGCCCATTGCACGGTGACGTCATCAAGAAATCGCTCTTTTTCTCTCCTACGGGAAATTAGAAAACAACAGGACCAACACCTGTCAAATTTGACAGGTACTGGTCCTGTTGTTTTCAAACTCTCTGAAGGAGTAAAAGAGATAGAATTTCACCGTGAAGTGGTCTATACTACCCTGTGCAATGTGTATGCCCCGTCGGGATCGGCTTTTCGCGCCGAGCGAGAACGTTTTTTGAACAGCACGGTAGCCTACTACCTACGATATCGCACCGATCACATCGTCGTCGGCGGAGATTTTAACTCAGTAATCCGACTGAGAGATGCGACGGGATCCAATTCTAGCCCCGCTCTCCAATCCACCGTCCAGCAGCTCCGCTTGCTTGATGTGTGGCAACAGCTCCGACCTAGCGAATCGGGTTACACATATATATCACACAATTCTTCGTCCAGGCTCGATCGGCTTTATGTCAGTGCCGGCTTACGAGAACATCTGAGAGCCACAGCTGTGCATGTTGTTTGCTTCTCGGACCACAAAGCCGTAACAGCGAGACTATGCCTTCCTCTCCCCGACCGAGCACCCGGCCGTGGCTTCTGGTCCCTCCGTCCCCACCTCCTGACAGTTGAAAACATCGAGGAGCTCCAAACACGATGGCAATATTGGACCCGCCAACGCCGATACTACGCATCTTGGATGGAATGGTGGTTAGCATGCGCCAAACCTAAAATCAGTTCCTTCTTCCGATGGAAATCAAAACTCGCTTTTGACACTTTCCACCGTGAACAACAGCGCCTCTACGAACTACTGCGACAAGCGTATGATGAATACCATAATGATCGCACCATGCTCATCAGGATCAATCAGGTGAAAGCCGAAATGCTCCTCCATCAACGTCGCTTCACCGAGATGTTCACGTTCATCAATGAGTCGTATGTGGCGGGGGAACCGATATCAACCTACCAGCTGGGTGAAAGAACGAGGCGACGAACGACTATCGAGCAGCTCCAAAACGACGAAGGAGAAATCATCGATGACTGCGGTGCAATTCAGAATCATCTAGTTCAATATTTCTCGAACCTGTACGCGCGGGAAAATGTAGACGAAGCAGAAGGCACGGTATTCCAATGCGACAGAGTGATTCCCGAGCAGGATCCCGTCAACGAAGCATGTATAAGCGAAATCACGACTGTGGAAATCCTCTCCGCAATCCGCACAAGTGCATCGAAAAAATCGCCAGGTCCCGACGGACTACCAAAAGAATTTTACCTACGGGCTTTCGATGTGATTCATCGTGAGCTGAATCTCGTTTTAAATGAGGCGATCAACTCAAACTTTCCAGCACGGTTTGTCGATGGGGTGATAGTGTTGGTCAAAAAACGCGATGCTGGGAATACTGCTCATTCGTACAGACCGATCAGCTTGATCAATTTTGATTACAAAGTGCTGGCGCGGATTCTTAAGGCTCAAGCTTCCGTCATCATTTTTCGGAAAATAAAAAGCAGTTTTCTCGCCGCAAATCAAATCTAGGATCATGAAAATATATTCACTGCATTATATTCCTCATGTGGAGTACAGTGAATATATTTTCATAGCAAAAACTTTTGTTTTGAACGAAAAAACTGCTTTCAAATGTTTGATGATGACGATGATTTCAATGACGAAAAGTTCAACGTTAAAGCGAGACTAGAAAATGTGATGCGCTCGCACAACATTTTGACAGAATCGCAGAAATGTTCTAATGGCAAAAAGAATATTTTCCAAGCTACACTCGCAAAAAAAGATAGAATCGCCCAGCTGAAAGCAAGACGGCAGACGGCGAAATTAATTGGATTCGATCTGGATCATGCGTTTGATCGAGTCGACCAACGATTTTTGTTCAGCACTATGCGAGGACTGGGCTTTAACGCAACAATGGTGGACCTCCTGTCGCACATATCAGCGTCGTCGTCATCCAGATTACTGGTGAATGGACATCTCTCTGCAAGTATCCCGATCCAGCGTTCGGTCCGACAAGGGGATCCCCTATCAATGCATTTGTTTGTCATCTATTTGCACCCTCTTCTACGTCGTCTCGAACGTGTGTGTGGTGGCGATTTGATCGTTGCCTACGCAGACGATATCAGCGCAATTGTAACCACCATGGAAAAGCTTGATGCGATGCGTGATCTCTTTCTGCGCTTCGGGCGTGTGGCCGGGGCGGTGTTAAATGAAAATAAAACGACGGCAATCGACGTCGGCCTGATTGATAATCCTCTGACTGTGCCATGGCTGCGCACAGAACATTCAATCAAGATCCTGGGTATACATTTCACCAACTCTGTGCGGGAGATGGTCACGATAAATTGGAACGCAATCGTAACAAGCTTTGTGAGGCAGGTGTGGCTCCACTCGATGCGTAGCCTAACGCTACACCAAAAAGTTACCCTGCTGAATACATTCCTGTCCTGCCGTAATTCTGCAAAGTGACGTAAGCGCCAAAGAGTAAATTTTTCAGGACGAAGCTTTTCTTGAAATTGGATGTCTGTTGGATATGTGCACCCATTTTAAAAATCTAATCTGTACAAAACATGCGTAGTTCATGGCAAAATATGGCCAACGTTGCATTTTTAGTGAAAATATCGTTCTGCTTGAGTTATGTTACCAACGTCACTTTGTTGTGGAATCAGTCATTTTTTTTCACTGATTCCACAACGAAGTGACGTATGTCCATTCGATGCATCTGAGTAAGCGGGAATTTGACACTGGATAGTTTTTCGCTATCAGTCAAACATTGACTTCCTTTTTTGGTATTTCTTACAACATAATCGACTAATCAAAAGGATCTGCACTGCGATTTCTGTAATTTGGGCAGTCGGCGGTCAATACGGATGGATCTTGGGAAGCAGCAGTGGGGATGTTATTATTACAACGCGCTGCGCGGACGGTTTGAGCCTCAGGAGGGCTGCGGCTTGGGCTGCCCGGACGGGCTGAGCCTCAGCCGGGCTCCGGGGTTCTATTCCTTTGTAACGATATTGCTTCTCACTGGTCGCCCTTCTGAGCCACGGTACGATGCAGTGGACAGCACGCCATAATAACGCCATTGATATATCATTACATCAACAATACAATCGTCTCAATATCAGTCTCAATGGAAATTCCCTATTTTGTGGGTGTGCCGAAATATCCAGAAACCATTAATTAAACGCTTTGGATCATGGAATGGACATGCAATACCATTCTCTTGTCATTAATTTCTTCTTTAAAAAAAGGTGGAGTTTCAACCAAATGTTTACTTCTGTGTATATTCCAAATGGTCACTTCTGCGGATGTTCCGGAGAACACCGTAGTGGCCAGATTGCATCTACAAGAATCTTGGTAAAGATCGAGCTACGAAACATCGTAATGCCACTAAAGCAGGATCGTTTTCTCGTCACCACAATATTTGAGTTCGTAAGGATTGCACATACGTCATATTGTTGTGGAAATGGCGCTTACGTCACTTTGTTTTATTGACTTTATAAGGTCATTTGAGGTTATTTATTTAAATTTATTATATTATTAGAAAGAGTTTTCTAGTCTTCATCGATTAAGCAAATAAAATGAAAATCAAAATTTTGGCGCTTACGTCACTTTGCAGAATTACGGCAGTGTCGTCGAGGATGTGGTACATGGCTGCACATCTGACTCCAACTGCGGCACACGTGGCAAAATTGACTGCTACTATGCGGCGTTACCTGTTCCGGGGAGTACCTGCGACCATCCCGATGCATCAGTTATCGCGTGCCAAGGAAGCCGGTGGACTAAAACTGCATTTGCCTGCTTTCAAGTGCAAGTCTTTGCTGATAAACAGGTGCTTAAATGAGATCGAATCCCTTCCCTTCTATTATTCCTATATCAACCGAACAAATCCTCCCCAAGCCAATCTAATTGCAGATCTTCCCTGCCTTAAGGTAATCCTCACCAATCTACCGAATTTACCCTTCCAAATTCGCCACTATCCATCCGCCGATCTCGTCCATCGATTCTTCGTGGAACAAACCGACAGGCCCAAAGTAGAAACAGACTACCCAAACTGCAACTGGCCCCGTGTGTGGACAAACATCTCGATGCGTAGCCTATTGTCTCAGCAGAAGTCGGCTCTATACATGTGGGCTAATCAGAAAGTACCGCATCGACGGCTGCTATTTAAAATGCGGAGGACGGATGGAGAACAATGCCTACACTGTGCGGAGCCCAGCGAGACTCTTCAACACAGGTTCTTTTTGTGCCCTAGAGTAAATGGGGCATGGAGAGTACTGCAACGCAAGCTGTCGACAATAACCGGTCGGCGGTCCTTTGTTTATGAGGAACTACTGCGACCCGCACTTGAATGGACATCAGCAGCAACAAGATCGTTAATATTAAAAACTTTGGTTGATTACATCGCCTTCATTGATAATTCCAATAATAGGATAGATGTAGATGCTTTAAGGTTTACTCTAGGAGTTTAATTAATTATATGTAAATAGTTTTTACTAAGTAATCGACAAATAAATCGTATAAATTAAAAAAAAATAAAACTAAGTTTACCAACTTTACTTTGCATATAGTTAAAAACCTCACCATCTGAGGCTAAACTCAATGCAAAGGAAATCAAATTGGGTTAGGGATCCATGTATGTACTAACTCTTCGAAGACTGGAAAGTGCTAGTACGCAAGGAACATACTAGAATCCTTATTACTGAACACATGTCCCATTATTGGAATGATATTGCTGCTAATGTTAAAACCCGGGTCCTAAACCTGGGGAGAATTTAGCAGTAAAACTAGGGTGATGCTAGGTTTCCGATGCATGGCCAATATCAGTACTCTTGTTTTGTTTTCTAAGAAAACAAAACAAAAACTGTATCAAAATCGATACTTTATTGCCCCTCAATGGCAATTGAGTAATGCGACATGCACTACACTAAGGATACGGGTAATGTCACAATAGATCTAAAAACTGGTCGCAGTGACAAACCCGAACAGGAATAAAAAAAAAAAAATTAATAGTTTAATACATTTTACATCAACTTCTTTTCCTATTTTTCATCAAATTTGTTACTTTCCCTGTAAATTTATGATTACGCCTCATAAAATCCAAGTGAATTATTCGTTTCGCAAGCAAAATTGATGTGTGTTTTAACAATACGATCAAAAATATGGTGCCGCGAAATCACCGCGAAACTCGCAATGTTGGCCCGCGAAATTTGAGAAATTTTGCCGCGAATTTCCATTGTCCCTAGTATTTACCCTACCCGCGGAACCAAGTCATTGTTACCCATTCCTAAGCCCAGCACAACAAGCCAATCGTTTAGAGTCATCAGGGAAGAACCCCGTCAGCGGAAACATAATCCCGAATGACACGTTTTCATTATTAATTCTGAAGTTGATCGATAACTGTCGTTAATTGACTCTTTTGCTTGCCATTTTTTTTTTTGTTTGTCTTTGAAACAGTTTTCCGGCTTACAGTCCAGTAACATACGTGTGGAGTTGCCGAATCGAAAATCGGCGCAGTATCCAACAAACAATTTTGGACGGGGTGTAAACTAGCAGCCTAGCAGCCTGCAAAAAAAATGTTTGGAACAGTACCATATCTATACATAAAATGTTCACCCTTTTTGACAACGGTCAGCCCGGGAACCTCCGGGGAACTCGTACTCCCAGGGGATCTGGGGGTGTCACTCGCATATTGGAATATTTTCATTTGCGTGAAAACGCATAAGCCTTCGCTGTGACTGGTTGTATTTAAATAACTAGAGCTGCTACCGTTCGTAATGTAGGGGAAAAGTGGGTAACACCGTCAGGGTGGGTAAGCCCGTCACCCCAATGATTCTACCAGAACATAGTTATTTAGTAGCTTTTTGGTCACACACCTTACTTGTTTTTACCATTTTTACTTTTTTGAGACACATGGTACCAACATTGACCTATCAAAAGCGAAGAAAATAAACAAAACAAACGCACACGTTGTTGCACCAACGGTGGAAGTAATTTTTCGTCGGTAGAATTTAGTCTCTAGATTACAAAACAAGAATAGAAATTTATTTTAATCAATCATGTATTCTCATCTGTACTATTCCTATGCCTTGTTGTACCTGTACGTGGAGGAATCTATTTTTCGTTTCCGTACACGTTTATGGATAATGTATGGAACACAGAGCTTTAGCGATCCCCGGCGATTGCCTTTTTTCGCAACCCATAAAAATTAAGCCAATCCTAAAGGCACGAAATTTTCCAGAAAATAAAAACGAAAATGCCGAGAGCGAGCATGATGGCATGCAATCCATTTTCAGCACACAGGACAAGAAACCATTTCAAAGATATCCGTCCAAAAAGGGATTTCGAAAATCCTCCTCCCACAATGAATGTTCCTTGTTCAGGATGGGATCCGTTGTTGTTGGCTGAGTAATTCTGCGTTAATCAGTCAATATAATGTAAATGCGGTTGCCTAGACCGAGTTAAGCTGAACAGAGTTACCTATTGTCAAGCCCGTGCTCAAGGGAGGAGTTTTGGGGGTCAAGCCCCTCTTATTGCCGATGTTCCATACACTAGGCACGCCTCCGCCTTTTCCCAAAATTAGGAAAAACCACTTTCTTGTCGCCTTTTTTGTGCACGGACTCGTCTCTTATACACACCAAAATTTAAAAAATGCTTCCAGCACGCAAAAAATCAGCAAAAGAAATTGCTGAATTTCAGCCACAATTTTGCTGAATTTCAGCACAACTTTGCTGATCAACTGTCAAAATTACTGGATGGTTCAGCAAGTTGAAAAATTACTCAGTAATTTGTATTGCTGAATGCAATCAGCACGCAAAAAATCAGCAAAGTTAGCTGATTAACAGCAAAAATATGTTGCAGTGTAAATTTAAATTTTCTTTCTTTGTGGTTTCAGCAGAACGTCATCGCGTGGGAGTGCATGGACAATTTGTCCAAAGTAGTATAGGTTCCGGCCAAAATTTAATGATTATCTGCCTGTTCTTATGTTGTTTTTTTTATTACCTACGGAAGTTTTTGGTGAAATAAAATAAACGTAACTTATTAGGAGAAAACTTGAGTTCATCGAATGTTAAATAATAGTTTTTTAATGAGTTACATGATGAAAATTATGCGACTATTTTTCATAATTCAACTCATTTAAGTTGCATAATGAAACAGTGTGGAAAAGTTTATCTTTATGATACTGATGAGTAATATAAAATTGAAATTATGATACGTATTACTGAATTGCATAACTACTATTATTGAACTAACTAAACAAGATAAATGAATGTTTGAAGATGTGATTCGTTAAATACCTGATTAATGGCTATGCACATTAACACCATGTTTTAAATATAGAGCCCAATTGATCTTGTTCCTATATTCACCTAACGTGCGACAAGGTATTATACGGTGCTCTTTGCCAATCGGATAATCGGAAATAACCGTCCAATACAAAATGCTCTCAATATTATCTCTGTATCATCAAGAGGCACAGTTGGTGCAAACGGTGTTCACGCATTACGCCTCTAATCATTAGAGTGATTGAATACATATTTAATTAACTCATTATGGAGAGGGCGCGTTCTGGTTTCATCTAATCAGAGCTCAGTTGCATCTCGGTAAATCAATGCATGAGTTCAAACATTTACGCTTGATTAAGTTAGCCAACCCAGTTTAACTGATGTGCGTACGTGCACGCACATGTTCAACAACCTGGACAGGTGGACCCGTTGAACTGATAATAATTGGTTCAGCGGATGAGTTCAATAAATTTCCGTTTCATTCTACCTGTGAGGTCAGGTACGGTGTACTGCTTTTGGTACCTAACACTCATTTTTTTACATTTGATTACCCATTAGAATAACCAGCCACAGAAATCCAATGTCGCGACTATTCGTGTGACTAACATCCAGTATGCCTCGCCCTTACAGCGTCAGTAGCGGTACTATAAGTGTCAAATAAATTTTGTTTGCCAAAACAAAAGGTCCTCTATAAGATGGGCACTTAAACATAATCAACTATTACAACTAAAGTTATTAAAATAATTAAATTGGAAAACTGAGTACAGCGCCATTGGCGTTCTAGTGTATTTCTATTGATTACCCTTGTCGAGGACAAGAGTCCATATAGCCATAGATGAAGGGCGTAGGTATCAAGAATGACCATGCTGAGGTGACGGATTCGATTCACGGCCGACCCAGAACGCCCTCCGTAACGCTTTCGTCTAAGGCCTGGAGTACAGAGGGTCAAATATTTGACAAGGAAAGAACTCAAGAAACAAATGTTTGAGCATTGGTTTCTTTTTGGACTAATATCACTAGTTTACAAAATAAAATGAAAGTCGTGAACTTCTGCCAACGACCAAAATTTTTGAAGCACAATATAGTGCTGATTTCGAAATCGTGCTTTAAAAAATTTTAAGTAGAGCAGTTTTTGAGTTTTAGCTCAATATCGAGTTTTACAACTTTTAAAAATATGGAATTTACTAAAATTCAAATATCTTGCGTGTTGTTCAACCAATTTCAAATCTTTTTCCAGAAATTGAAAGCTGAAGACAATACCATTTGATTATCTGAACGCAGGTTTTGCGTCAGATTGATGAAATTCAAGATATTGGCGAGTTTTAGGGACGATCTTCTTAAATTTTAGCCAAATTTCCAAAAATATTTGGAGAAATGTATTTTTTTCAATAAAAAAAGCAATCTAAAAATTCTTTCTAAACGTTTATTTTACATATCATATGTAGGCAAGTTACAGTAAAAAATTCAGCTCAATCGGAGCATTGATTACGAAGAATGAGATGTGTGAAGTGAGCGACGTTGCTTAAAAATAGAACAAAAATCGATTTCAAATCATCAACCTTGTATGGAAAGTCGAAAAAATTTCCGCTCTACTGTAATTTTTTTCCTTCGCGTTTTCGAACTCAGGGCATGATTCTACACCAAAAATGATCATCAGCTTACCGAGTTCAAAAATGCTGTAAACTAGTGTATTCGACCCTGTGTAATAACAGCTAAGTTTATCGATTCATAAGTTTGGTCGGTTGTGG
Source organism: Aedes albopictus (assembly GCF_035046485.1). Taxonomy (NCBI): domain Eukaryota; kingdom Metazoa; phylum Arthropoda; class Insecta; order Diptera; family Culicidae; genus Aedes; species Aedes albopictus. Next base: position 189,224,417 of record NC_085138.1, read on the forward strand.
TAAGATTGTAGGCAGTTGTCTGGAATAATTATAATAATCAATCAAGTAAGTAATTCATGGAACTGCAAGACAAGAGAATAAATGTGAGTAGAAACTGTTCGAGCGAGTTCCAATTGACAAATTAATTCGGTAAGGCGCATCGTACCTCTTCTTGCTACTGCGGAATTGGAGCCGATACTGTACGGATGCATTCTAGTTGGTACTTCAGGAGCGAAGTGTGAAGCGGAACCTACGGCGAAGGATATTTCCCAAGGATTGCGAATTTGAAGGCGAATTTGAAAGATTGCGGATTGAAGAAGAATTTGCAACGATTGCATCGGAAGCGGAGTTTGCAGCGATACCTCCTCTTGAATACGGGGCTCGAGTTTCAAGGGTTTGGACGTTTGAAGCAGTGTGTTCGAGACATTCTGATTCAAGTTCTCTCGTTGGTGTTTTCGTGAGTTGAGTAACATTTATTTTTTATCAATTTTCTTTCCTTTTATTACCCTTTTTTGTTCTTTCGTTAATAGTGATAGAAATAGTATTGAATTGAAAACGGTAGCCTGTTGCATAACTTTTGATCAGGTCAAGGAACCATTAATCGATCGTACCATTAATTTTCATTTACAATGGAAACGGATGGAGATGAAGGAGAATCAAATCCGAATGTTTCTCCTAATGATTCCCCTGCTGTGAAGCCTTTTCGAATAGAAATTTATCCACAGACTTTTGCGGGTCCTTTCGTTGTTTATTTTCGGAAAAACAGATAGACCCATTAATGTTTTATTGATTTTATAAAAGGTATAAATCTATAAAAGAAATTAAAAAAGTCTCAATTGACAAGCTTAGAATTGTTTTTGGATCGCGTGATGATGTGAATTTGCTTTTAGAATCGAAATTATTTGAACATTCATACCGTATTTATTCTCCATGTGATTCTTGTGAAATTGGTGGAGTAATTTATGATGATGATTTGGAATGTGATGCTATTATGAGTAATGGTTTATTACATTGAAGGATCATCATCATCACATTTGGTTTGACCTGGGAGTTTGTGGATACTTGGTAAGATTCGTTGCTAGCAAGAATGAACGAGAAAAATAGGTAAGTTATGAGGGAAAACTATAATATGATACTTTTTTGATATTATAAAACATTTGGTATAAAACAAATATTTTTGGGAGTGGAGGGAAATAAGAGCTGTCAATCGAAACATAATGGTTGGGAAGAGTGGAGATGCCAACTTCTTATTATAACTTTTATGTGGAGAATGACAGATTCTTCTTTTTCACATTCATTGGGGCATCCTCCAATGCGATGGCTTGCACTATATATAATTGTATGATCTTGGTTGTATAATTATAATGTTTTGCTTGATCAAATCACATTGGATGGACAGCCCATTGCTATCGGGCTTAGTACCGTGCTACAATGAATGGAAACCATCATCATCATCATCATCATCAATATCGAGTTTTACAACTTTTAAAAATATGGAATTTACTAAAATTCAAATATCTTGCGTGTTGTTCAACCAATTTCAAATCTTTTTCCAGAAATTGAAAGCTGAAGACAATACCATTTGATTATCTGAACGCAGGTTTTGCGTCAGATTGATGAAATTCAAGATATTGGCGAGTTTTAGGGACGATCTTCTTAAATTTTAGCCAAATTTCCAAAAATATTTGGAGAAATGTATTTTTTTCAATAAAAAAAGCAATCTAAAAATTCTTTCTAAACGTTTATTTTACATATCATATGTAGGCAAGTTACAGTAAAAAATTCAGCTCAATCGGAGCATTGATTACGAAGAATGAGATGTGTGAAGTGAGCGACGTTGCTTAAAAATAGAACAAAAATCGATTTCAAATCATCAACCTTGTATGGAAAGTCGAAAAAATTTCCGCTCTACTGTAATTTTTTTCCTTCGCGTTTTCGAACTCAGGGCATGATTCTACACCAAAAATGATCATCAGCTTACCGAGTTCAAAAATGCTGTAAACTAGTGTATTCGACCCTGTGTAATAACAGCTAAGTTTATCGATTCATAAGTTTGGTCGGTTGTGGTAAGATTGTAGGCAGTTGTCTGGAATAATTATAATAATCAATCAAGTAAGTAATTCATGGAACTGCAAGACAAGAGAATAAATGTGAGTAGAAACTGTTCGAGCGAGTTCCAATTGACAAATTAATTCGGTAAGGCGCATCGTACCTCTTCTTGCTACTGCATGAAATGGCACCAATGATGACGGATGACACGATGCAGTATCCATGGCAAATGCAATCAGATATTGCTCTTGGAGCACTCTCGCGCTAGCAGAACCTCGATGTGAATCGATTGGGAACTAATGACACTGAAACCAATCTCGTTACTCACAAATGCATCGGACACAATGAATCACTGTGTGGTAAGACGACAGCAGCGATCGATTGGTGTAGGCTCTGAGTGACATCATGGAAAATTGAGCACCTTTTACCGTTTATAGTACATGATTCTTGTTTCAAATACATATCGTCGGTTTCGCACAACTAAAATTTGTCAATTTTGATATTCTGATGGCAAATGATGATAAACTATGTAAACTTTCGTATCACAAAGACATGTTCAAAAATTCGTTGAGAAACGGGAGATTTTGACATTTTTACCCATTTTCTGCTAATAAGTCACAACTCAAAATCAGCTATTTTTTTCAATAGTCGTTGAAAAATAGTCATCCAAAATTCATAAAACAGATAGTCCCCTTTCCATGATACAACAATCAAAAACTGTTTACTTTTGTCAAATGATGAGTCAAATTTGTGAACTGGTTCACAAGAACTGTGAACTGTGAACTGCTTCAAGATTTCCAACTTTCAAACGGGTATTCTAAAAATTCACATATTTTGAGTTTTTTTTTTTTTGCAGAAAACTGACGATATACGGTGGAATAGAATGGGATGCTGCCTGCGAGGCCAATCACCGTGTTGTTGCAGCAAAAAGCTGCACAGTTCCGCGAAACGGTAAAAACGGTGACCTTTTCTTATGTCTATTCATCGACCGCAGTAAACAGGCCCCATAGGCTAACTGTGTATGCACCATCATCAATCAATATTTCGGTTGGTAGGTCTACCTTACGCACAGAGCCAATATTCAATTGGTATGAATTTGACTAAGTTATAGCAGCAAGTGCCCAAAATAGGTACACACGCCCAAATGGCACAAGACCCTACTTCATGTGCCTTAGACGCTGTATCGTTATACGTATGAAACGATGAATAAGGGCCGATTGAAATATGGCGTCCATCATTTTTCGGGAATTTTAGACGCCCCCTCCCCTCTCTGTCACGCTATTTTGTATACCTTATACATGGAGTGTCACACTTTCTCAGAACCCCCCCCCCCCTCCCCCCTAAACGATGGACATCATATTTGAATAACCCCAACCGGTGTATTCAAGTTTCTCCTGAATTGTTCTGGGGTCTTTGTCCTCTGCCAACATGGGTGGTATTTCCTACATCGTTTACGGCAGTAATTCATCTACAGTAAACAAATGAATTAACTGCTGATACCGCTATTTTATCACCGAGGGTGAAAATTGGGCTGTTGCCGCAGAGCATCACGCTACAGAAACATTTGTTTCGAGAAACCAAAGTTACTTTCTGCAAATTTTGTAGTTGGATGTATACTAGTGTGGGTCATCGGAACCGTTTTCTCAGATCAAAGCTTTTTTGGTTCCGTTCCGGGTCCTGAATAACTGTGCAAAACTTGAGCACGATCGGTTGCGTCTACACTTTGCGCATTGCAATTGAAATTTGTATGGGATTTTGTATGGGAAAACATACTTTTTGCATTTTTGTCATAAGTTGAAAAAGTTTGTCTGAAACTTTTTGATAGCCTAGGATGTTCTGAAAAACTTTGTTGAAGACCGCATAGCGATCCGATGCTTATGAAAATAGTTAAAACCAACGAACCGCATGCATGTGTTTATGTTTTAACATGTAAAGGAATAACAATAGCAACAAAATCATGCTGTTTCGTCAAGCAATGCCAATGCTATAACTTTTTCCCAAATAGCATTCCATAAGCAATTAGAATAGGAGTATTAAAGCTATGACATGACAGCTTCCAGTATGCAATCTACGAATTACTCCGTTACCACGCAACGCAACGCAACGCAACGCAACGCAACGCAATGCAATGCCAATGCTATAACTTTTTTTATAAGCATCAGATCACTTCGCGATCTTCGACAAAGTTTTTCAGGACACCCTAGGCTATGTTTTCACTCTATTGGTTACACGGTTTTAGAAAAATTTGGGCTTGTTATGAGAGGAATGCAAAAAAGAGTGTTTTCCCATGTAAAATCCCATACAAACTTCAAACGCGATGCGCAAAACGTAGACATAACCGATCGTGCCCAAATTTTGCACACTTATTTGGGTCCTGAAATGGGATCAAAAAAGCTTTGATCTGATATGATACCATTGAATTTTTCATTATTCCATATAAACGATGACCCACTCTAATGTACAGGGGATACTCAAAATAACTGGGACAGGTAAAATATTCACTTTTCAAAAAATGTTCAACTGGCTGTAACTTTTTGAAAAGGGCATCAAATATTCTGAAATTCTACACGAAGTTATGAAGATTCTAGAAAAAGGTATAATTATCCGGTAGCCAACTTTGAGCTGTTGTATCTCCGGATTCAATGAACCGAATGCAATTAAATTTTGATCATTTATGACTTATATAATGAACTTTGGAAAACAGTTTACCTAATTTAAAATTATTAATAAGAAAAAGTTATAGCGATTTCATTTATTCTATGTTTTTTAGTAAATTTATCTATTTTTCATATGCATCCCATTACTTTTTCAATTTAATGCTAGCTATTTGGTTGCTTTCCTTTGAAATATAAATATATTCAAGTCAATTAGAGGGAATTTAAATGTACTATAATTACTATCTCAAATTTTGAAACGGTGATGAAGTTTTGGATAAATTGGTGTTATATTAGAAAAATAATCTAATCGTTATAATTTTCTTTCGTGTAAAGAATTTTAAGTTTTGTCAAAAGTTTTTAATAGCTCATTATATAAGTCATAAATGATCAAAATTTTATTGCATTCGATTCATTGAATCCGGAGATATAACAGCTCAATGTTGGCTATCGAATAATTATACCTTTTTCTAGAACCTTTATTACTTCGTGTAGAATAGCCCGATCTTTTCCGAATTTTGACCACTGACACACAACTAGTTGAAGAACTTACAGTAAAAATTAGAGAATTTTTGATGCCTTTTTCGAAAAGTTACAGCTAGTTGAACATTTTTTGAAAAGTGAAAATTTTACCTGTCCCAGTTATTTTGAGTATCCCCTGTATACCTTCAGTAAGATTACGTATCCAGCAGCGTCATAGGCCATGGTATTTCGCATACGTTAAAGCCGACAAAGTTTGTTCTTTCCGCAAAAAACTCTAAACTTGGGATACGAGGCAAACATACGCAGCTTCTACCACGCTAAGCGGAACACTCCATCGAAAGTTTATACGACTTTCGCTGCAGTGAATTCAGTATGGTGGATAGGGTGGCTTGGATCGCTTTGTCGTGGATTTTTATGACACAAGAAGAGCAATGCAACTTTATCTGCTTAGAGGCCGTTCATAAACCACGTAGACTTTTTGGGGGAGGGGGGGGGGGGTTGTCTGGCCAAAGTCTACGCTCCATACAAATTTCAAAATTTTTGTGTGGACAAAAGTCTACGAGGGGGGAGGGGGGTTCTGAGATGACCAAATTTTGGTCTACGTGGTTTATGAACAACCCCTTTATCTGCCGCGTAATGATGATTGCTATTATGCTACCTTGTGGGTCACTCTATTCCGATTTTTCTTCTTCTTCTTCTTGGCGCAAAGTTCTAATTGGAACAAAGCCTGCTTCTCAGCTTCTATGAGCAGCACTTCTACAGTGTTAACTGACGGTTTACTCTGCCAATAACCATAATGTGCATGTGTATATCGCGTGGCACCTCATATATGAAATCGAAATATATTTCGATGCGTGCTCTGATAATATCGAAGCTGGGTAATTCTCGCTGAGACCGGCCCACTATTTACACCTTATCTTCAAAAATGTTTTAGGTGGCGATTTTCTGAAAGTCCTCGCTAAAAAAAGTAAGGAAAATGCATTTTGTTACTCAAATTGATGGACCCCCCGTTAGTAAGAGCCACAACATTTTTTTTGCAACTTCTCATCGTAATAGGCCATTTTACCTCACGCAAATCTGACAGGAAAAGGCCTACTTTCCCACACCAAATTAACAGTGCTGTAATGGTTCATTACAGCACTGATTTGCGTTGCGTAATGAACCATTACAGCACTGTTTTCAATTTTGATCAACTTATTGATGCTTTCTGGACGCAGGTTTGAAAAATTGTGATAACTGCACAGTATAACCTGCTGTGATCAGACCTCCTCAATCATGGCTATGAACATCAGTGTACAGTCTGATGAAAAAGTTTAATTAAAACTATCCTCAAGTGGTAATTTATGAAGGTGCAAAAAACGTTGTACGCAACTCTGTGCAGAACTCGATTTTTACAGCACTCGTCGTAATTATCCAACTCGGCAAGCCTCGTTGGATAAATGTACGACTCGTGCTGTAAAAATCTTCATTCTGCACCTTGTTGCGTAAACTACTATTGCAGACCCTTCGATTTTGGTCAAATGGTGGCTCGTTCAAATCGTTATAACTCGAAAGTTTCGCCTAAAACCACCTCAAAACGAAATGTTGTTAAAAAGAGGTAAGAAAAATCTACTATTTACAATTATAAAAAGTTGGGTCGGCCATATTGATTTTGGCCGCCATCTTGGATTTTTATACCAAAACTTTCTTCCACCATGATGGCAACCACCGATTTTCAAAATTGGTGCGTCGATTGAAAACTGAGACATTTATATATAACATATCAAAAAATTAGAGATGTTTTTTTTTCCTATCAAAAGTTATCTGTAGTTTTGTGAATCAGACCACGTTTTTTCCATACATTTCCATGCGCACCGGCAACGACATGCAACAGCATCAGAGTTTACGCCTGCATATATACACAAAGGCACCTGCAGCAAAATTTGGGTAAAGCGTGGGTTCGTTTCGGTTTTTGACTGTTTCTCAATGATGCGGGCATTGTGTTTATAACTTTTTAGTGTTTTTAAATGCTTAATTCTTCAGCTTTCCATTGATGGGTTAAGATTTATAATCCGTGTTCTTAAACACTGCGAAATATCGCTGCATTTATGTAAACGACCGGCGCCGGGCCCAGTGCACAAAAGTGGCATGATTTATAAAACTACAGATAACTTTTGAAAGAAGAAGAAGGCATCTCTAATTTTTTGATATGTTATGTATAAATGTCTCAGCTTTCAATTGATGCAAAACATTTTAAAATCGGTGGTTGCCATCATGGTGAAAAAAAAGTTTTGGTATAAAAACCTAAGATGGCGGCCAAAATCAATATGGCCGACCCAACTTTTTATAATTATAATAACATTTCGTTTTACCCATCATTGGGGCTATACCATGCCTGTTGATGTAATAGTAATAATAATAATAATAATAAAAAGTGTTGTGGCTCTAACTAACGGGGGGTCCATCAATTTGAGTAACAAAATGCATTTTCCTTACTTTTTTAGCGAGGACTTTCAGAAAATCATAGAAATGCACACGTATCTGCTGCACTTTTATCTGCTACAAGCTGTCTCAGCAAACGTCGTACTGCCTGCCTACTGTGTTATTTGACATGCAGCTCTATAGAAAAATGCCCCGCAAAATTTCAAACTTTCTCGTTTTCGGTGCATTTCCGGTCGATTTTCGTATTTTTTTTTTTTTTCGTATGAACACGTGAGCCAACAAGAGAATGGTGTAGATCCGTTTGCCCGTTCCTAAGCCAATTCGTGACATACAAACACCATTCCATTTTTTATATAGATAGACTAGCTGTCCCGGCAAACGTCGTACTATCTGCCTACTGCGTTTTTGACGTGTAGCTCTATTAAAAATAAAATTTCAAACTTTTTCGGTTTTGCTGCTCTACCGGACGATTTTTATAATTATCTATTCATATGAACACATCAGAGCCCAGCACGTTCTCGAGTTAAATTGTCACATACAAACACCTTTCCATTTTATTTCAAGCACATGAGATAGATCATACAGGGGGTGATCAAAATGTTTGGGATAGGCAGCTTTTTTTTCTCACAAAAAAAAATCAACATGCTGTAGCTTTTCATAGAGTGCAACAAATATTCCCAAATCTTTGGTACAAATTTGAGCACGATTGGTTAACCTTTCGCGAAGCTAGAACCGTTCTATTGGATAACTTTTTTCAACGTTTAAAAAGTACCTATGTTTTGAAGAATTTTCAAGCATTAAGGCTTTTTACTGCATCATCAGCATCGGCAGCCATGTTGGATATCTGGCTCGAAATTTCAAAGTGATAATTCTCTGCCACTAAAGCGAATATTTGTATAAAAAAGTATTTTCCTACATGCTCACTTGTAGTGATTACCATGATACTTTTTCAGCTGCGTTGCTGCAGAATTGACAGTTGTTTATCACTTCAAAAACGCGACGCAAACAATCATTGAAAAACAAAAAGTCAATCATCCGTTTGAAAGCTTAGTGATGCATCATTACACCTTGATATACCGTCGTTGGGGGTGAGAATGGGTCAAAAAAGGATACTCAAAGATTGTTTGTTAAATAACAAATGCAATTGAAGTCGGAATAACCCTTAGAGGGGGTGAGAATGGGTCAAAGTATTCGAAATCGCCTATCTAAGAATACAAGTTAATTTTATTGATCATATCTAGTAAACCTACTTAAAATACAATGTAACCATGACGAATAAAAACTAAGGTAATTTTAGGAAATGATTAATCCATCTAAAAGGGCTAATACAACCAAAAAAATGGTTGAAATTTGATAAAATAACATTTGTATGTTGTATCGGGCCCATATAGCCGAGGCGGTAAACGCACGGGTATTCAGCATGACCATGCTGAGGGTGACGGGTTCGATTCCCGGTCGGTCCAGGATCTTTTCGTAAAGGAAATTTCCTTGACTTCCTTGGGCATAGAGTATCTTCGTGCCTGCCACACGATATACACATGCAAAATGGTCATTGGCACAGGAAGCTCTCAGTTAATAACTGTGGAAGTGCTCATAGAACACTAAGCTGAGAAGCAGGCTTTGTCCCAGTGAGGACGTTACGCCAAGAAGAGAGGGAGAGAGAGAGAGAGATGTTGTATCGCCATTTTTAGCTATCGCAATCAACCTCATTTAAAATTTCAACCTCCATGAGAGGAGGGGGATTACATTGAACGAGGGGCGCATTGAAAGATTGATTAAAAAATCAATTCGACGTTCGTTCGCTTTCCGACATTGTGCTATGCTACCGGTTTTATAGCCCCGGTATTTCCTAGATCCCACTACCGTCTGGTAGTTTCACGATATTTTCTTAAAATTTCAAAAATGAATGGAGAAGATGAACGCTTACTTACCTTACCGGTCAGGCTAAGGCCGGGGTGGCCTCTGCTGTACATAGTAGCCGCCTCCATTCCACTCGGTCCATGGCTGTTTGTCTCCAGTTCCGCACTCTGCGTAGGGTCCGCAGATCGTCCTCCACTTGGTCGACCCACCTAGCTCGCTGCGCTCCACGTCGTCTTGTACCGGTCGGATGACTCTCGAGAACCATTTTAGTCGGGTTGCTATCCGACATCCTGATGACGTGACCCGCCCACCGTAGCCTCCCGATTTTCGCGGTATGGACGATGGTTGGTTCTCCCAGCAGCTGATGCAGCTCGTGGTTCATTCGCCTTCTCCAGGTCCCGTCTTCCATCTGCACTCCGCCGTAGATGGTACGCAACACCTTCCGTTCGAAAACCCCAAGGGCGCGTTGGTCCTCTGCACGTAGGGTCCATGTTTCGTGCCCATAGAGGACGACCGGTCTAATCAACGTTTTGTAGATGGTTAACTTCGTGTTACGGCGAACTTTATTCGATCGTAGAGTTCTGCGGAGTCCAAAGTAGGCACGATTTCCTGCCACAATGCGCCTCTGAATTTCTCTGCTGGTGTCGTTGTCGTCGGTCACCAGTGAGCCCAAGTACACGAATTCTTCAACCGCCTCGATTTCATCACCGTCGATATAAATTCGGGGTGGCGGGCGCGGTGATTCCTCCCTGGAGCCCTTTGCCATCATGTACTTTGTCTTCGACACATTAATGACTAATCCGATTCGCCTGGCTTCCCTCTTTAGTCGGATGTACGTTTCCGCCATCGTCTCAAATTTACGAGCAATAATATCAATATCATCGGCGAAACCAAGCAGCTGAACGGACTTCGTGAAAATCGTCCCACTCGCTCTTCTTATTACACCCTCCAAAGCAATGTTGAACAGCAAGCACGAAAGACCATCACCTTGCCGTAACCCTCTGCGAGATTCGAAGGGACTCGAGAGTGTCCCTGATACTCGAACTACGCACATCACTCGATCCATCGTCGCCTTGATCAACCGTATCAGTTTATCCAGGAATCCGTATTCGTGCATAATCTGCCATAGCTGTTCTCGATCGATTGTATCATACGCCGATTTGAAATCGATGAACAAGTGATGTGTGGGCACGTTGTATTCGCGGCATTTCTGCAACACCTGGCGGATGGCGAACATCTGGTCCGTTGTAGCGCGTTCGCCCATAAATCCAGCCTGATATTGCCCCACGAACTCTCTTGCAATCGGTGATAGACGGCGGCATAAAATTTGAGAGAGTATCTTGTAGGCAGCGCTCAGTAGTGTGATCGCGCGGTAGTTCCCGCAATCCAACTTGTCGCCCTTTTTGTAGATGGGACACACGATACCTTCCATCCATTCCTCCGGTAATACTTCCTCCTCCCAAATCTTGGTAATGACCCAGTGTAGTGCTCTCACCAGTGCTTCTCCACCGTATTTTAGAAGCTCGCTTGGTAGCTGATCTGCTCCAGCGGCTTTGTTGTTTTTCAACCGGCCAACCTCCTCCTCAATCTCTTGAAGGTCAGGGGCCGGAAGTCTTTCGTCCTGTGCACATACTCCTAGATCTGTTACCACGCCACCTTCGGTACTTGCAACGTCGCCATTGAGGTGCTCATCGTAATGCTGCCGCCACCTCTCGACCACCTCACGCTCGCTCGTGAGAATATTCCCGTGATTATCTCGGCACATGTCGGCTTGTGGCACAAAGCCTCTGCGCGAGCGGTTCAGCTTCTCGTAGAACTTTCGTGTGTCCTTAGCGCGGTACAGCTCTTCCATCGCTTCGCGATCTCGTTCTTCCTGCTGGCGCTTCTTCATCCGGAAGACTGAGTTCTGCCTGTTCCGCGCCTGTTTGTAACGTGCCTCATTCGCTCTCGTACGGTGTTGCAGCATTCTCGCCCATGCTGCATTCTTCTCGTTTTTCAACTGTTCACATTCGCCGTCGTACCAGTCGTTTCTGTGATTCGGAGTCACGAAGCCTAGTGCTGTAGCCGAGGTACTACCTATGGCGGATCGGATGTCCCTCCAGCCATCTTCAAGTGTAGCTGCGCCAAGCTGCTCTTCCGTTGGTAGGGCCACTGCTAACTGCTGCGCGTAGTCTTGAGCCACTTCTACGTTACGAAGTTGCTCGATGTTGAGCCGCGGCGTTCGACTTCGACGCGTGGTGATAACTGTCAAAAGTTTTGAGCGCATGCATACAGCGACTAAGTAGTGATCCGAATCTATATTCGCACTGCGGTATGTGCGGACGTTGGTTATATCCGAGAAGAATTTACCGTCGATTAGAACGTGGTCGATTTGGTTTTCTGTTTGGTGGTCGGGTGATCTCCAGGTGGCTTTGTGGATATCTTTGCGGGGAAAGAAGGTGCTTCGGACTACCATACCACGGGAGGCTGCAAAGTTTACGCATCGCTGGCCGTTATCATTCGATACGGCGTGCAGGCTGTTTCGCCCGATTACCGGTCTGTACATTTCCTCCCTTCCTACCTGCGCGTTCATGTCGCCGACAACGATTTTCACGTCACGCGGCGAGCAACCATCGTATGTTTGCTCTAACTGCGCGTAGAACGCTTCTTTCTCGTCATCGGGTCTCCCTTCGTGTGGGCAGTGGACGTTGATGATGCTGTAGTTGAAGAAACGGCCCTTAACTCTCAACAAGCACATCCTTGCGTTGATCGGCTGCCACCCGATCACGCGTTGTCGCATCTTGCCCAACACTATAAATCCTGTTCCCAGTTCATTGGTGGTGCCACAGCTTTGGTAGAAGGTAGCCGCTCGATGCCCGCTTTTCCACACTTTCTGTCCAGTCCAACAAAGTTCCTGCAACGCCACGATGTCGAAGTTGCGGGGATGTAGTTCGTCGTAGATTATCCTGTCACATCCTGCGAAACCTAGTGACTTGCAATTCCATGTTCCAAGTTTCCAATCGTAGTCCTTATTTCGTCGCGTGGGTCTTTGCCGATTGTATCGAGTCGTATTTTCTCCTATGTTATTCGCAATGGGGATTTTTACGGGTGGCTTATTGTGCCTACGCCAACACTACTGTCTCGCCGGAGGGCCATCGTGCCAGTTCTGTTTAACGTCCCAACCAACACTGGGACGACCACGCTGATGGGGCTACCACCTTGGATCTAGCTGGGCGTGGTGCAGCGTTTCTTACTCAGCCGCTGGATGCCAGAACAGACGCTGTTTGAGCCGCACCTCCTTGGTGAACAGACACTCGGATCGTACCTCCTCAATCTAGCTGAAGTCAGAAGGACAACAGTGCCCAGGCTGCGCTACCAGCTAAGCACACAACTCTTAGCTGGCGGTCTTTGTCATCGTTTGACCCCTGGAAACATGAGGTAGGAACTTGTGAGGACCAGAGCTATATTGGACGCTCTCCTTATCGATTCACCGTTTTGCAGAAGATGAACGCTACTTAATCTATTTTGTGAGCTTACGATATTGCAGTACACTGAAGATTAGCTGATGATTAGAGGAGCTGTCCAAACGCATGGGTTTATTGTTATAAATGATATTAGGCACTAAACGTATGAACACACTCGCTTGACACTTCTTCGACATTTTTTCGAAAAAAAAGTGCTTTTATGAAGATACCGTAAACATGGTACCACTCTAACGTCAAATGGGGAGTGAATAACAAGTTGAATTTTAGTTAATGTTATGTGCACTCAATAACTTGCTTGACCCAATCTCACCCCCATTCTTAATATTTGGACATAGGGTCGAAAATATTGAATTTTAAAATAAAAAGAGCAATGACAGCCCGCTTTTTTCATTGCATCTACTAGGCAATACCTACAGCTAACCACTTATAAGAAAAATTATGGTTAGGTACTTGTGTGAAACATTACGGAAGAGAATTTTTTTCAGAATGATTTTCTAGTAGTTTCATCATATAAGTTTAGCCACAAATTTAACAAAAAAACAATTATTGCTAAACATCTTATTCTGCATAATGACGTGTAAAAACATCTCCTCTTTGAAATTATATAAAGTTTTCAATATAAATTAGCGATAGTTGATGAGCTATTTCAATTTTTATGTTTCTCCGTTTTGACCCAATCTCACCCCCCAGACCCATTGTCACCCCCATCAAGGGCTTGTTGATAATCACTCAAAATTTCATTCAATTCGGTTCACTGGTCTACGAGATATGACAAAAATAAGTTGTCTAAAAAATAGTGTTTAATGAGAACGGTTCTAGCTTCACGAAAGATTAACCAATCCAGCTCAAATTTGTACCATTCATGCACATATATTTAATAGGTTGATAAACAGTCAAATTTTGAAATTTTTTTATACACTATGAAAAGTTACAACATGTTGATTTTTTTGTAAGAGAAAAACAAGTTGCCTATCTCAAACATTTTGGCCACCCCTTGTAGCTTATAGAATTTTGATATCAACGATACAGTAGACGTTCGGTAACTGCAACATGTTTACGTTTCACTTGCCGAATGAAATTCGATAACTGCAACAACTGACGGACGTCAAAGAACTGTCAGTTGCTGCAGAATGCAGTCAATGTGCATACGGAAAACATCGCATTGCAGCAAAAGAGCATGCGAAAAACATCGCATCGCTGTTGACATTTCATTTTGACGGATAGCGGTGCGATAACTGCAAAATTGTTGCACTTATAGCGGACTTGCACTTAAAAAGCATTGCAGTTAAAGCGATTGCACCGAGCGAACGTCTACTGTACATGTCGAAGGATTCCTGGTTCAAGCCTTTACCAAACATCGTATGTAACATATGTAAACAAAAACAATATGTTGACATGATGCGCTGAATTTCGGTAAGAACAACTTGTATCAATCGCCTTTGGGGATGATTTGTGAAAAAATATCCGGATTTTTCACGTTTCTAAAACACTCAATGTATGAGTTGCTATGGGAACAGTGAACTTCCCCTTCGTTTTTTTTTTCGTTCGTGGATTTTCCTGCATTCCTGCATCGCATCGTGCGGATGCAGCCTTTAACGTGGCATAACTTTACAGCATGCTTTTGAAATGTCGCGGCGGAGTGAAACAAACATCAAACGACGTTGGCAGCGGCAAAAATATGCAGTGTTTGAGCTATGGATTGAAAGTTTTCTGTCTGTAGTAACTTTTAAGAAGCTTTACTTTTTCTCATGCCATGTAGCGTTTCATGAAGATCTTTGGTGGCTCACGACAAATCAATCTTGTGGTAAAGATAGAAGTACCTGTTTTTCTGCTGTTTGAAAGGCTTTGAAAGCGTAGCAAACAAGTGCTTTGAATGAAAAGTTACTTGATCGGATTTTATCTGACTTTCATTGCTTGTTTTTTTTTGTATAAGACTCGCAGGTTTGACAACTTTAATATGATGCGATTTTCTTAGTGTAGAGTATAAGAAATATAATGTTTAGTTTGTAATGAGAGTGTTGTCGGGACTGTGAAAATAAAGAAGAGAGAGAGGGAGTGAGAGGAGTGAGGAAACACGGGACGGTGTGTTGGATACGGATGGTGAACGGTTTGGAAAATAAACGGGCTACGAAATCGGAAATATTGTGTTGATTAATCTGGAGTGACATTGATTATAAAGGTAAGATTCTACATTTTGGCGCACTGTCGGTAGGATTATAATTTCAGTGAAAAAAATGCATTCAACCGATGAATCAGTTTTTTTTGTGGTACAAGTGAAGGTTTTGTTGCGAGTCCGGTTTCGTACCGAAGCGCTTCAGAAATTGCGAGTCCGGTTTCGTACCGAAGCGCCCTTACAAATTGCGAGTCCGGTTTCGTACCGAAGCGCCTTAGAAAATGCGAGTCCGGTTTCATACCGAAGCGCCCCAGAAATTGCGAGTCCGGTTCCGTACCGAAGCGCCCCAGAAATTGCGAGTCCGGTTCCGTACCGAAGCGCCATCAGAAATTGCGAGTCCGGCTTCATGCCGAAGCGCACTAATACCAACAGCATTGAAAATATAAAGCGAGTCCGGTACAACACCGAAGCGCACCAATACCAATTGCAAATACGTAGTCAAAAAAGCGAGTCCGGCCACGTGCCGAAGCGCACAGATTTAATAATGAACTTCATACCAAAAGCGAGCCCGACTCACAGTCGAAGAGCACTAATACAAAAGAATGCTGTCCAAGTGCTAAAGAAAACGAGTCTTCTACAAGCACCACATCGTATGTGTGAGAAAAGCACGATCCGTTAAGGCCACACTGCAAATAAACACCTGAGTTAAATCTACTGAAATGTAACCTCGCATTTGTCGATGGAAATGTAAATTGGATACGTTTTTTCTTTTTTTTTAACGTTAATATTCTGCTTCAGTAAGATCAACGTGTTTTGTACCCCAATCGGATAATAATTATCATTTCGATTATCATTTATGCTGTGCTTTTTGATAATCCATGCTGAATGCATTGTTTTGAATAATCTTCCGAATTTGATAGTATCGTTTGACTCGGTGTACCAATCGAATATCTGTCATTCGTTTCGAGAGAAAAAAAAAACAAAAACAGTGAGTGTTTGTTGTTGACCAGGCTGATTACGATTTTGTGCATTTTTCATCGTCATAAGCATTGATACGAACGGAAAAGAACATAAAGCAAGTGGAATTATATGGGTTGTTGCTATAATTGTATCATTGTGATCGATCTTTACAGATGGCTTTCGACGGAAAACGATTTTCGCTGGAGCCCTTCAACAGTACTGTTGACACGCAAGATTTGAGGCGCGAGTGGGAAGAATGGCATAGGGCCTTCGAGTTAACATTGGAGCTCCGGAATGTCGAGTCCCAGCACGAGAAATTCGTTCTATTGCTAGCTAGCGGAGGGAGAGGTCTGCAGCGGATATTTTACAACCTGAGACCATCTTCCGATGAAGTCTATCCTGGACCTGTGAAAGTGCCATTAAAGCCTGCTGAAGTTCCAGAGTATGAAAACGCGATTAAGAGACTCAACAAGTTCTTCATTGGTAAGCGGAATGAACGAATTGAATTGGAAGTCTTCCGGTCGATAAAACAGACAGGAGATGAAACGTTTAACCAATTCCTCCTGAGACTACGTGGGCAGGCAGCGAGGTGCGATTTTTCCGACCGAGAAGAAAAGGAGATGCTTCAACAGATAACGATGGGCGCGCGGGATGAAAAGTTCGAGATAAAGGACTCGAAGATGTTATGGACCTCGACGGGATTATCAGCTACGCTATCAATCGGGAAGTGCTCCTGAAACAAAAAGGAAAGCTGAAGCCGTTTGGAGATGAGCATCCGGGAACGTCGGTAGCTGCAGTACACCAGAACATGAAGAATGAACAGAACTACGATTCGAATCATTACAAACGTCGAGCGAAGATGCAAATCGATAACCGCCGATTTGTTGGTAGGAGTGATCAGACAGAATGCGGTCGGTGTGGATCATCTAACCACAGGACCGATTCTCCTAACTGCTACGCACGGAACGCACGCTGCAACGGATGCGGAATACTTGGCCACTATGTAAGGAAATGTCGGAATGAAAGCAAGCAACGCAGAGGCACCGATGCTCGATACAGACGAAGCCGACCGAATGTTGATCTGAATGCTGTGTACCCTCGTGTGTACCATGACGAGGGGCGCCTGAAGCAAAGGAGACCGTCATCTGATGATGAGCCGCACCGAAAGGTAGTGTGTTATAACTAATTCCACAATTAAACTGGTTAACTGTTCGCGATACATGCTTGAAAATAAATCGAACCTGTTGTTCCTTGAATCTTACTTTAAAAGACATATAGGTCTATACAGTTTACTTTTCTTTGTCGTAGGTTGAAACTCTGGTTGCACCAAATAAGCCCGATGATGGAATGATAGTATGTTTGATCGATAAATATCCGGTAACCTTCTTAGTTGATTCTGGAGCAGCAATTAACGCTGTCACAGAAGACGTATGGAGCTATCTAGTCGCCAAGAATGCAACCATGTACAAGAAAAAGTTGCACTGTGACCGTACATTTACGGCGTACGCAAGTCAAAACCCGTTGCGAGTAAGCGCTATGTTTGAAGCTTGGATTTCCGTAAATGATTCGAAACCCAGCTGTTACGCTGAGTTTTTCGTAATAGAAGGAGCTAACAAATCCCTTCTAAGCAAAGCTACTGCCGAGCAACTGAAGATTCTCAAAATTGGTCTCGATGTCAACAATATCAGTGTCTTGTCTGAACACTTTCCTAAATTCCCTAACGTGCAAGTTAAACTGTCCATTGACAAGTCGGTTGTTCCACGGAAAATTGCTTACCTGAAAGTGCCTGAAGCATTGAAAGAGAGAGTGGATGCGAAGATCCTTGAGATGTTGCGTACTGATGTGATTGAGCCGGCCAACGGCCCCGCGGAGTGGATTTCTCCCATGGTCGTCGTGCCCAAAGGCAAGGACGATATCCGGCTATGTATAAATATGAGACACCCTAACAAAGCAATTCAGCGAGAGCATTTTCCATTGCCGGTCATCGAGACATTTTTGAACAAACTGCGGGGCGCCAGATGTTTTTCAAAGCTGGATATAACGTCAGCGTATCATCACGTGGAACTGCATCCAGATTCACGAAGCATCACAACGTTTATGACGGATAGAGGCCTTATGCGATTCAAAAGGCTGATGTTTGGCATAAATTGTGCCCCTGAAATTTTTCAGCGAATCATGACCCAGATGCTTGCAGGTACGTTTCTAATATTTTGTCTCAGTTTGACTGTATTGTCCAACTAACTATTTTGATTTAGGTATTGAGGGGGTGATCGTCTACATCGACGACATCGTTGTCTTCGGTAGGAATCAGCAGGAGCACGATGAACGATTGCAACAGGTTCTGGCGATTCTCGAAGAAAATAAGGCTAAACTAAACAAAGAAAAATGTGTTTTTGGAGTGATGGAGCTTGAAATCCTTGGTTTCAAGGTAAGTGCGGCAGGGATATGCCCAACAGAAGAGAAGATTGACGCTATCAAGAACTTCAGGAAGCCGGAAAGCAAGGAGGAAGTTAGGAGTTTCCTGGGTCTTGTGAATTTCGTGGGCCATTTTATTCCTCACCTTTCTACAAGAACGGAACCGTTGCGGGAGTTTGTTCGTGGTGATGTGTCTGTTTTTGGCGAGGAGCAAGCTAAAGCGTTTGACGATTTGCGATTTGAGTTGACCAACAATGTACGTAAACTAGGCTACTTTGACCCCGCTGACATCACTGAGCTTTACGTAGATGCGTCCCCTGTTGGTCTCGGAGCCGTGTTAGTTCAACGGTATCAGGGCACTCCCAGAATAATAAGCTTCGCTTCGAAGGGTTTAACTGCAACCGAACGGGTCTATCCACAAACGCAACGAGAGGCTTTGGCGGTTGTATGGGCCGTCGAGAAATTTTACTTGTACCTCTTCGGCCTGCGTTTCACTATTTTTACCGACCATAAAACACTTGAATTCATTTATGGAAACAAACACGTAGAAGGCAGAAGAGCCCTTTCTAGAGCCGAAGGCTGGGCCCTTCGATTACAACCATTCGACTTTGAGGTGAAACACGTTCCTGGACTGATGAATATTTCTGACTCGTTATCTCGATTGTGCTCTCGAATTGATCGACCGTTTGACGACAATTCCGATCATTTTTTATGCGCCGTAGGAGAAGGGCCAGCAGCAATATCCCTTGATGAAATTAAGACCGAAACTAACCAGGACGAAACTTTGATCGGAGTTAAATTGGGGCTTGAAACTGGAAATTGGCGTCCAGACTTGTTCCGCTTCCAAGCATTTTCCAAGGAACTTGGAATTTGTAAGGATATAGTGGTACGCGATGAGAGGATTGTACTTCCGAAGAGCCTGCGCTCGAGAGCTCTGGAAATTGCCCATAGAGGACATCCCGGAATAGTAGCCATGCGGAGAAACTTGAGGGAGAAGGTATGGTGGCCTTGTATGGACCGCGACGTCATAGATAAAGTTGAGGAATGTGTAGGATGCGCGGCAGTCAGAAGCCAAATGCCACCTGAACCTATGTTCAGGAAGGAAATGCCAGATCGCGCTTGGCAACAGATCGCGATCGACTTCTTTTCGGCGAAGGAGTGTGCAACCTTCTTGGTAGTCGTTGATTATTATAGCAGGTTTTTGCAGGTCATCGAAATGAAGAGTACGACAGCCAGTAAAACTATCGAAGCATTGGAAGCACTATTCTTGGATCATACGTACCCGGAGGCTATCCGCAGTGATAATGGGCCACCATTTTCGAGCGAGGAGTTTGCGACGTACTGCTCAACTAAGAACATCAAGCTAATTCGTACAATACCGTACTGGCCCCAGATGAATGGGCTTGTAGAGAGGACTAATCAAGGCATACTACGTGCTTTAAAAATTGCCAAAGCAACAAACGTGGACTGGCGCAAAGCTTTGAAAGAACATGTGTACATCTACAACACGACTCCACATTCGGTCACTGAGAAGGCGCCGATGGAACTTCTAACGGGACGACCGGTGAAAGACCTGTTGCCATCGTTACGTACAGATCCAGCTTGGAACCGCGACGAAAGCGTGCGCGATATCGACGCCATGAAAAAGATGCAAGGTAAAATATATGCTGATCAACGTCGGCATGCTAAGATCTCCGAGATAAAGGTAGGCGATGAAGTGATGATCAAAAACTTCAATAGCGGTAAACTGGAACCTACGTTCAAACTAGAAAAGTTTAAGGTCATCAGTAAGTCTGGGAACGACACAACCGTTGAAGGTGAAAATGGAGTTACATTGCGTCGCTCTGTCACGCATCTCAGAAAATGGCCTAAACCATCTCCGCTTGAATTGTCCTCTTCGGAACTTGGGTCGACCTCTACTTCATCATTAACATCATCTAATCAGCCATCGAATGGAACAGCGCTATCCAGACCTTCGAAGGCGGAAAAACGGAAGATTGAGACGCAGCACGATCAGGAATCACCGACAAAGCGGCCTTTGCGGAACAGGAAGTTGCCACGTCGATATGTACAATTTGTAAACCGCTTCGAATGATTTTTTTATAGAGGAGGAGAAGGATGTAGAGTATAAGAAATATAATGTTTAGTTTGTAATGAGAGTGTTGTCGGGACTGTGAAAATAAAGAAGAGAGAGAGGGAGTGAGAGGAGTGAGGAAACACGGGACGGTGTGTTGGATACGGATGGTGAACGGTTTGGAAAATAAACGGGCTACGAAATCGGAAATATTGTGTTGATTAATCTGGAGTGACATTGATTATAAAGGTAAGATTCTACACTTAGCAAAATAGAATCACTCAGAAGGCAGTACCCGAGCTTTTTCAAATTTGTACGTATAAAATTGAGCCACTCTAATGTACATAGCACATGTATGACAAACCCTGCAACAAGGAACAATAGTTGAACGAATAGAATTGAGAGAGTTTGAAGCAAAGTAATGTAAGTGACATAAAAACAAACTTTCGAACAAATGGTGCTTGAAGTTTTTTGCCAATTTTTCATCCCATACAAAATGTATGGAAATTCAAAATCAACCCAATTTTCTCCGATTTATTGTAATTTTTTCAATCATCAAAGAAACAATCTTGAAAAGCTCAAAATCTGAAGGTTTTTTTTTATATGCTCAGCTTAAAATCGACAAAATGGTAGCTTACACTCCTCCGCATCTGGGTCCCTCAATTATTCTCATTTCAGCAGGCTGCGACATTAACCTTAATTAAGACACTGCAAAAAAAAATCCACTTATATTAAACTAAAAAATACCTAAACACCCATTTAACTTCTATACCTATACATATAACTATAAATGCGCAACTCAAACAGACATTATTGCTGTACAATGGATGGATTAGCCGCTTTTAAGCTTGATTTTAATATTTTTAGCCGAATATGCTGTTATTCAGCAATCATTGCTGCATTAACATGTCTAAAGGGTCTAGATCTAGATAGACACTACAGCGACAGAAACAATGTTTACAAAACGAGTTAGACCCTTTAGACATGTAAATGCAGATTGTTCCTGGGAACGTTGTACCAACATGCAACAACTACTGTTCATCAGGAGGCAGTGCATTATGGAGCATCAACTGCAGCACTCCAAGGCCTATGTAACGGCTATCGTCTTGATATCACGACAGCAATGACTTACTTCGCAATAGGGCAGTGCATGAAATTATCCCCTTCTCTTTCACTCTTACAGAAATTTTGTAAACAACAAGGCCACGAAACGTCAAAATCCCATACAAAATCAAAACAGTGCAGTGCCCTATTGGGTTTTTAAATTTTAAAAAATGTATTGATTTTTTGATTTTATAAGAAAGAGCACCTTTTTCTGAGCAACTATGATTTTTTTCAGATTTTTTGAACCTTATTTTGGTATCTAAAACCAATTTCAAAGCAATTTTTTGAAATTACCTTTTGACAGCTGGGCAACTGTTTGACAGCTCCGCCCAGTACAAAATCCGACGAGGGGTGATTCGACAAATCGCTCCCATACAAACTTCAAATTGATTTTTAAATAGGTTCCCGGGCTCCAAAATTCATGAAAATTTGGATTTCGGCTCAGTTTGACATGCAAATTCAGAATATCGAATTATCTCAACACCGTTAAAGAAGCCAATTAATCTAATTCTACATAAATAACGTTAAGGTTCAAGCATCCGTCATCATTTTTCGGAAATCGAAAAGCAGTTTTTTCGTTGTAAATCAAAACAATGATCACGAAAATGTATTCACTGTATTCTATTCCTCCTGTGGAAAGCAGTGAATCCATTTTCGTTTCAAAAATGATTGATTTGAACGAAAAAAAAATTGCATTCAAATGTTTGATGATGACAATGATTTCAATGACGAATGGTTCAACGTTAACCAAAACATAACGGAAAGGATACTCTGCTCCCCAAGGCTTCGCCTTCCACTCTCACAGAATCCGAATCGATAATAACAACAACTCAAAAGAATACAATGGCTCCAACTAGATGACGACGACGATGCGTACCGTACTATTGAATGAATCGCATACAATACAAGCGACACCCACCAGTCTTACCGACGGTGGTAAGCACCAGCTATAGAGGATGCGATAGAATATTGAAGTGAATCCACCAGAATCAATACAGCTCAAACATAGAATCTCTCTTCGTGGGGTGTGTGATTATCCAGAACAGGAGTGAGTGAAGGCAAAGTTCATTCATTCCACGGCACATGTGCTGTGTTGTAACCGACGCGATTCCTGCAAGTTGAATTTCATTTTCCATCATGCTTTCGATTTTCCGACATTCTGTTCATTAAACGGCTTTCTGGACCAGTCGGCGTGCCGACTAGTCACCTGCGATGTTTTTTTTTTGTTTCATTTTTCTTCTTTCACAACGGCACGGTGGGAGAGTTCCTGAGAGAAAATGCCGGCGAATGAGAAAACACTTGTTGCTTTGTTTACGTTCATAGTGCATTTCTTCGGTTTTCATTGAAACAAAGTGGAAGTGCCGCATTTTATCATTCGGGTTGGCCGCGTCGTCGTCGATTTGATTGTGCTCATATTCGTACGGGGCGGTTTAGTGTGATTTTGGAGGCAAAGTGGAAGTGTCGCGTTTTTCATTCGTGTTCGCCGCGTCGTCGTTATCGTCCATTTGATTGTGCGCTTCTTCCTACGGGACAGTTTATTGTGATTTTGGAGGCAAAGTGAAAGTACCGCTTTTTTCATTTGGGTTGGCCGCGTCGTCATCGATTTGATTGTGCTCATCGTCGTACCCGTGTGTAGTTGGAGCGGTTCAGTGTGATTGCGGAGAAGATGCCAGTTAAGGGAAGATGCTGCAGCACATACACACTGGACACTTGGATGGATGTTAATTGGTGAGCTCATTCCACTATGATCCATAATGATTATTGCTAAATCGTCCCCTTAATGCTAGAACTAGGTAACTCGAAATTTGACGTTTTTGATTTGAATATGCCATTATATCGAGCTTTTTAAGCTCTATAATATATCCAAAGACCAATGAAATACGATTATAATCGACGAAAATATTCACCATTTTCAAAACTAGGTATCTCAGTGTAGAATACAAGAATTGAGTGCTATAACTAGGTAACTGAGAAAATCATATCTATTTCCAATCGCACAGGTTAAAATCTATCAAACGCTTGGACGAGGAAATGTTACTAGTCATTCTTTTGTTAGTAGATTGAAAATCTACTACTGTTTTTCATTTTAGGCCTAAAAATTTAAAATATTTTACTTGTATTGATTTAGCAAAAAACTATGATTGTTCGTAGACGATTATTTTATGAACATTTTGAGGTGTCATGGTGATATAGCAGACATCCTAGCAAATTTAGTAATTACACGTTAATTTCAATATGTGAACCCTTTTAAATTTGCATACTGCAACAAGAAAACTGAAAAGAATGATATCAGTAGTGGTAAAAACTAGGTATCTCAGAACATCTGCTCCATTATTTATGTTGCATTTTGAGTGCTATAACTAGGTAACTCGACAATTTTTTAAACCATTCATTGTTTTTACCAAAGGTTTAAACCAAAATAGTTTAAAACTTTTTATTATAGCAGAAAAAGTAGAAGCTGAATAAGCAATCAGTGCTAAAAAATAATTATTTTAAAGGCTCCATACCTTCGGAACAACTGCATGAAAAATTGTAAAATTTTCAAAGTCGTTTTTCTCGAAACTATGATTTTCGAGTTACCTAGCTCTAGCATTAAGGGGATGAAATGATGTTTAAAATTCTGCTCTGGTTTTTGTGTATTTATCTAACAAATATTGAAAAGTTCGTCACGTCATGTGTCCGAGCTAATTCTAAACTTTTAGTTGATAATTAATATTTTTCTTTCATTTTCTGCATTTACACAAAAACTTGAATGGTTCACCATTTTCGGTGTCGATGTAACATTTTATTCAAAACTAGCTGTCCCGGCAAACGTCGTTTTGCCTGCCTACTGTGTTTTTGACATGCAGCTCTACAGCCCGCAAAATGGAATTTCAAACTTTCTCGTTTTCGGTGCGTTGCCGGTCGATTTTCCCAATTATTTTGTCGTACGAACACGTCGAAGCCCTTGTACGAATGAAACGCTGAAAGAATGGTGTAGATCCGTTGACCTCTGCCTGAGCCTATTCGTGACATACAAACACCATTCCATTTTTATTTATATCTTCTATATATATAAAAATGAATTTCTGTCTGTCTGTCTGTCTGTCTGTCTAACCGCTATGCATTCGGAAACTACTGAACCGATCGGTGTGAAATTTTGTATGTGGGTACTGTTGGGGCCGGGGAAGGTTCTTAGCTTGGTGCGGGACCTCTCCGGTCTCGGGAACGGGGGGCTCCCATACAGATGACTTTGCGGGGAACGTCCCTTTGAAGCTGCATGTCAAAAAACACAGTAGACAGGCAGTACGACGTTTGCCGGGACAGCTAGTAGAAGATAAATACGTGTTTTGATTCAAATAGGTTGCATGAATCACATTACTAACCAAAGTGAATCCAGATCATGTGCCTTTCCCCCTCCCCACTGACAAAAACTCCTTCCCGTGACAGTCATGGAGAAGATGAGGTGATCTCCAGTCTCTAGTAGCAACGTACGTCACACTAACATTCCTTCCCTTCCTCGATGACGTGGCCGTAAGGACGTGGCCGGCGCCGTTATTGACTTAATACCTGATACAAAGTAACTTTACTCCAATGCCGAGCGTATAGTAGAGCACCATCTTCGTCGGTCTTGGGCGATGTTCCTCCAGTTTCCCCGAACGTGTAGGGATCGTAGATCTTCTTCAACCGCGTGCAGCCAGCGAGTTCGCGGCCGCCCACGAAGTCGCCTACCTCTACCGGGTTCTCTGCTGAATATTGTTTTCGCTATTCTTTCTTCCGACATTCGCACTACGTGTCCAGCCCACTGAAGTCTGCCGTATTTTATACGTTTCACAATATTCGCATCTTCGTACACTTGGTACAACTCGTGATTCATGCGTCTGCGCCACACTCCATTTTCTTGTTTCCCACCGAGAATTGTCCGCAGCACTTTGCGCTCAAAAACTCCAAAAGCTTTTCGGTCTACCTCCTTTAACGTCCACGCTTCGTGACCGTAGAGGGCAACCGGAAGAATCAGAGTCTTATACAGAGCGAATTTTGTTTGCGTTTGCAAGTTACGGGACCTAAGCTGGCTACGCAATCCGTAAAAGGCCCTATTCGCAGCTGCAATACGCCTTTTCACTTCACGGGAAACGTCATTGTCACATGTCACAAGTGTTCCAAGATAAACAAATTCTTCAACAACTTCAAACACTTCCCCATCAATCACTACCTCAGCACTAACACCACTAGGCCTGCTTCTGTCTCTACCCGCTATCATGTACTTCGTCTTGGTAGAGTTAATCGTCAAGCCTATCCTCGCTGTCTCTCTCTTCAGAGGAGCATAAGCTTCCTCCACTGCCCTACGATCGATGCCGATGAGATCAATATCGTCCGCAAAACCGAGGAGCATGTGCGACCGTGTGATGATAGAGCCATTCCTCTGCACGCCTGACCTCCTAATCGCTCCTTCGAGTGCAATGTTGAACAATAAATTTGAAAGAGCATCCCCCTGCTTCAATCCATCCAAGGTCACAAACGACGTAGACACTTCGTCCGCGATCCGAATACTTGATTTTGATCCATCCAGCGTTGCGCGTATCAGCCTAATTAGTTTCGCCGGAAAACCATGTTCTGACATTATCTGCCAAAGCTCATTTCTTTTCACTGAATCGTACGCTGCTTTAAAATCAATGAACAGATGGTGAGTCTGCAAGTTATATTCCCGAAATTTATCTAGGATCATCCGCAGGGTAAACATTTGATCCGTCGTTGATCGGCCCTCACGAAAACCAGCCTGGTATTCGCCGACGAAGGACTCCTCAAGAGGTCGCAGTCTGTTGAACAGGACACGCGACAGTATCTTATACGCCGAATTTAAAAGGGTAATCCCTCTGTAATTGGCACACTCCAGTCTGTGCCCTTTCTTGTAGATTGGGCATATGAGGCCATCCAACCAACTGGTGGGCAATTCTTCATCCTCCCAAATCTTTATAATAATCTGGTGGATTGATTTAATAAAGTTTTGAATTCTCGAACTGTGCCCACTAAGAGCGGTAGCTACTCCGTTTGTTGGTTCCTTGTGCAATTTCGATTGTTCTGGCCAATCACGAAGTAGCAACTACGAATTGTACGGTCATCTATGCTCATGCTCATGTTCATGCTCATGGTGCATTTCTTTGGTTTTCATTCTTCATAATTCATTTACATAAAATGCATTCTGATGAATACATTGTTCAAGTATTTTAATTGGAATAATAAGTTTGTTGGATGCTACTAGTGAATCAAAATTCACCCATCGCGCAACAATAATGACAATGTCGCAACCTGTAATTGTTGCGACAATCCACCCAATGCAACAAAAGTTTGTCCCAACTTGAAAATCATACACCCACGAGTTTAGAGATTTTTTAGCCTTGCATTGCGATTTTCGAACGGTAACTTCGAGTCGGTAAACACTGCATTTCTGCTGAAGATCTATCATCAAACAGTTTCGACTTTGGGTTAGTACCTTACCTTAAGGTTAATTACCAATCAGGCTAAAGGTGCCATTAGACTGTTTGTCATCATGACAAATATTTGCCATTGAAGCCCGACATTCATCCAAGGTTGCTATGATTTACGTTGTGTTGGTCATTTGTTGGGCTTGTTTGGCCAAATATTTGTCATGTCTAATGAGACCTTAAGGCCGGGGTGGCCTCTGCTGTACATAGTAACCGTCTCCATTCCACTCGGTCCATGGCAGTTTGTCTCCAGTTCGGCACTCTGCGTAGGGTCCGCAGATCGTCCTCCACTTGGTCGACCCACTTAGCTCGCTGCGCTCCACGTCTTCTTGTACCGGTCGGATGACTATCGAGAACCATTTTAGTCGGGTTGCTATCCGACATCCTGATGACGTGCCCCGCCCACCGTAGCCTCCCGATTTTCGCGGTATGGACGATGGTACCACTCGTGTTAATCCCCGCTCTCCTTATTACACCCTCTAAAGCAATGCTGTTGAACAGCAAGCACGAAAGACCATCACCTTGCCGTAACCCTCTGCGAGATTCGAAGGGACTCGAGAGTGTCCCTGATACTCGAACTACGCACATCACTCGATCCATCGTCGCCTTGATCAATCTATCAGTTTATCCAGGAATCCGTATTTGTGCATAATCTGCCATAGCTGTTCTCGATCGATTGTATCATACGCCGATCTGAAATCGATGAACAAGTGATGTGTGGGCACGTTGTGTTCGCGGCATTTCTGCAACACCTGGCGGATGGCGAACATCTGATCCGTTGTAGCGCGTTCACCCATGAATCCAGCCTGATATTGCCCCACAAACTCTCTTGCAATCGGTGATAGACGGCGGCATAAAATTTGGGAGAGTACCTTGTAGGAAGCGCACAGTAGTGTGACCGCGCGATAGTTCCCGCAATCCAACTTGTCGCCCTTTTTGTAGATGGGACACACGATACCTTCCATCCATTCCTCCGGTAATACTTCCTCCTCCCAAATCTTGGTAATGACCCAGTATAGTGCTCTTCACCAGTGCTTCTCCACCGTATTTTAGAAGCTCGCTTGGTAGTTGACCTGCCCCAGCGGCTTTGTTGTTTTTCAACCGGCCAACCTCCTCTTCAATCTCTTGGAGGTCAGGGGCCGGAAGTCTTTCGTCCTGTGCACATACTCCTAAATCATTTACCACGCCACCTTCGGTACTTGCAACGTCGCCATTGAGGTGCTCATCGTAATGCTGCCGCCACCTGTCGATCACCTCACGCTCGCTCGTGAGAATATTCCCGTAATTATCTCGGCACATGTCAGCTTGTGGCACGAAGCCTCTGCGCGAGCGGTTCAGCTTCTCGTAGAACTTTCGTGTGTCCTTAGCGCGGTACAGCTCTTCCATCGCTTCGCGATCTCGTTCTTCCTGCTGGCGCTTCTTCATCCGGAAGACTGAGTTCTGCCTGTTCCGCGCCTGTTTGCAACGTGCCTCATTCGCTCTCGTACGGTGTTGCAGCATTCTCGCCCATGCTGCATTCTTCTCGTTATTCAACTGTTCACATCCTTTGGGTTAGTAATAATTGATTATTCACGAGTTGAAAAGTACGCAACAAATTCAGCTTCCGTTTTGTCTGCAACAAAAACTTTCGAGATCATGTCATTATCTGTTACCAGTAGGGATAAAGAGCAATCGTCGCGCCTTCTTTGTTGCCTGTTTTGTGCCTTTTGGTCTGACAATTATCTTCACTGGATGCTACTCATTTGGGTTCCTCTCTCACATTTGTGCATTGCACAATGGTCCACGAAACATATTTACGAGGAAACATGCATTCAGCGCCTTCAAGTGATTTTTTAGACAAATATGATCTTCTACAAAGTTGTCCCTAAGAATAAGGCGCTCTTTCCAATCTACATAAAAATTAGGGTGGTCTATATTTTCAAAGAAATTGGAAAACAAACTTCGAGCATTTACACGAATAACATTCTTCAGGAAAGTTGTAGATCTATCAATTTTGAGCAAGTTTGCTGAAGACAGTTTTTATGTAGCTTTAAAATTAACCGATCTACAGATATTTTTCTGAATAAGCTAAGGGTGGTTCAAGAAAAACCGGTTTTTTTGGCATTAACTTTTTCAGTTTCGATTTTTCATCAAAGTCGCCCAAGAAACACTTGTAGAGCATCTTTTTTGTTTCAAATTTCTCGTCAAATTAGTCTAATAACCACTTTTAGAGCTTCCAAAACCGCGCATTTTCGTGCGCTGAGAATGTTGCTACGTCATTCCGTAAAAGATATTGATGATTTTCTAGGAAAAAATAGGCACTTTTCAAGTATTTTTTACTTGAGTTACAAAAATAACACCCCTCTATTTTTTCATATGTTTTATAACAACATTTCTTCTTTTGAATGCTGGCGATAGATATTTTTATGATTGCCCCAACCCATCACATTAGGGAGATTCACTTAACTGCGTAAACTGATTAAACTGATTAAACGTCGCGATCACCAAGGCAATCTTTGATTATTTCATTCGCAAAATCATGAAACATTTCAAATAAGCAAAAAATCATGGCTTACGCAGCATTTTAATCTGTGTAGTGAGTACCCCTATTATCTTTCCAAAAACTATGATTGTTTAAGAAAAACACCTGTAACTATTGAACAAAACGAGATAACGATCATCTCAGCGCACGAAACGACGCGTCTTCAAATGCTCTACAAGTGTTTCTTGGGCGACTTTGATGAAAAATCGAAACTGAAAAAGTTAATGCCAGAAAACCGGTTTTTCTTGAAAATATCTATAGATCGGTCAATTTTAAAGTTACATAAAAACTGTCTTCAGCAAAATTGCTCAAAATTGATAGATCTTCAACTTTCCCGAAGAATGTATATAGTTATTCTTGCAGATAAAAAATTTGGTTTCCAATTTCTTCGGAAATGTGGACCACACTAATGTTCAGGGCCTTATTATTAAGGACAACTTTGTAGAAGACCATATTTGTCTAAAACTCATTTGATAGCGCTGAATGCTTCTTTCCTCGTAAATCTAGCTTGTGGACCAATGTGCATTGGCAGAGCAATATATTCTTTTTTCTTACCCACTCTCCTAAACATACACGAGAAAAAGAAAGATGGAAGAGGAGATAGTAGGCCTGGCCTGGCCTGGCAGTAGGTACGATTTTCGAGAAGGATGTGATACGCACATTTTGACGGACGATGTGGACTCGTAGTTTGGAGGATCATGTGTTCACTTTGCCGATGGATGATTACAGGATTACGGGATGATAACAAATCCCAGCCACGCCACCAATAACTTTTCTTCGAGGCTAGAGAAATCGTCTATTGAGACGATGCCAAATGATCGGATTGGCCGAAACAGCTCCAGCAGTGATACTAAAATAAAACAGTTGTTGGAAATTTGATACCACGTAATTTCCTTTAGTGTATAGTGAGCCCCGAGCTCCCCTAGATTGTATTAGTCTTCATCTGGTAAACAGGTAGATGTAAGCTTAGTAACTTAAGGATATTATCACAAACCCTGAAGGATTTCCACAACCCACACTATACCCTACTAACAACAACCCTTTCCTAAGACAACTGTGGAGAAGTAGAAGTAGGTATTTCAGGTAAATTAATTCGCCCAATTCCGCTGGGATCCATTATTCAAAGTTAGCTAACACGGGTTCAATGTTCATAATTTTTTTCACGCACAACACGCTGCAGATAATGAAATCGAGGTGGCAAATTTATTTCTTTACGCTAGTAGAGCATACCACTTTCCCCCTCGAAATTGGAATCCCTCTCTCCTGCTAACCCGATTACGTATACCGAAACACACGTGCTATCGCTTTCCGCGGTATTTGAATGGAACGCACAGGCCTTAACTCAACCAATGCTATATCACAAGGGATCGTTGTTGCTGCTGCGGTGACGATATGCTATTTCATTTTTTACGTCTGGTGTTGTTAGCTTGCTACTGCTAACGATTCTTGCTCACATTCGATGTCATTCCCTGAGGGAGCTGAGTGTGAGAGCTTTCAAGGTTAGCATCATCTGAAGCAGAACGACTTGACGTCTCTGCCAGGACGTGTACAAGCAAAAACATGATACCTAATTAGACCGTTCCAGATATTTTCGATCCAGAAGCATTCTCAACAAATTCAAAATGTAAATTTTAAGAATCTGCAATAGCGAATTTGGACTTCTGAAACGCCACCTAGTAATTCATTTATTTATTTTATTATCATTGGCCTTACTTTGTTCATAATGTCGAAAAATAGGCCTAAGCACTTACATATGTACTAATTACATGAGTTGTGGATACCTATTTAACATTTTGATACTACTGTTAACATATGCAAAACACTGACTTGGATATCTTGATCAGGTCTAAATTTCATGCTGCAAGGTGCTACTAGCCAACCATCCGACAACTTTATGCTATTTTCCGATGAAATGTACACAACATACACCTTTTCGCCGGTGGTATAAATTCTATTAATACTTGATTTCCAACTCACTTTGCCTGCCACGCTGCTGACGATGCTCTTTGCATCATATTCGTTTCCATGATGGAACGGGAGTTTCATTTTTCGCGTGTAACAGAGCAACAAACGAGGAATGCTTACAAGTCAACTACATTAGATAGCCCCAGGGAAGTTGGATTTTACCCATGAATGGTGGTACACAGAGCTACGAGCGCGTTTATCATTGATATGACCGAGCTAGACGAAAAGCTCTTCAGGGGCTACTGAAGAAGTTTTGTAAATTTTATTTCATTTTGCTTTTGTTACCGTTTCGTTTAACTCTTACCGGTAATCATCAATAGGAAATGGTTGGTTCTTAAAATTTATGTATGCGTTACAAAAAGCGTAATTGGAATTGTACACAAAAGCAGTGAACTGTCAATCTTTATCATTTAGAATCTCAAGCCTTACAAAGTCAATAACGCCGGTGATTCACAGTTGCAGATCAACTGCAGCATCATCGAGAGATACTTTCCACATCACGTCCCGAGGTCCTTGGTGTTCTTTCATATTTAGGATCGCCGGGAGCTTGGACGAGCGATGATTGCGAAATCATTTGCCGTATGTTAGGCTCCAGATCCGAATGGAATTTCGAAACTGGCCTTGACAGTAGCCGTTGTATAACCTCCAGAGATACATTTCTATACGTAAACGTCTGGGCGAAGAAGTTTCCCCAGAGCATTGGGAGCGGCAAAGCCTGACCCGATTTCCAAATGGGGGAAAGTCACCCGGCGACCGGCACGCATGTAAACCAATATATCGGCACCACCATTTCAAACAGGCGTAACTGCATTTTGAAACAAACCACTCTTTCACATCTGTGGGTCATATTTTAAGTTTCCCACGAAATTCACAAACATTACTAGACAGAGAAATTGCTCTTCTTTCCTATACTGGCGGTGATTTGCATGGCGGCATTGAAATACGATCCACAGATGTGAAAGAGGGGTTTGTTCCAAAATGCAGTTACGCCCTTTTGAAATGTTGGTGCCGATATTTGATCGACATGGGGGTGAAGAGTCATCCTCAAAACAGACTGTTGAGGTACACTGTGGGTGTAGATGGTCTCTCGAGTAACCAGTCCGGTTTCCGGAAGAAAGGTCGACCGTAGACACTGTCTTGTGTCAGTTACCGAAAATATCGAGACAGCTGTCCAGATGAAAAGTGTAATATGTTGTTGCTTGGTAGATTATCTAAACAAGTATGACATTTATTGGGCTGCAAAACGGTGCGGTGAGTCGATAAGGAGAGCGTCCAACATACAGCTGTGTTCATAAAAATAGCAGTGAAATCCGTTTTCCATACAAAATGGTCAACTTTGGCATGCTGTAACTTTGTTCTCCTATGAGCGATTGAGCTGAAAATTTGACGGCGAACTACAACTGTTCAAAATAATAGCAGTGTAAATAAATTGAAATGTAGCTTTACCTAGAAGAAGCAAGAAATATTTTCGTACGCTGTTCGACAAGTTTCGTCCTTCATTACAAGTTAATGTTTAAATTTAAAAATTTTAAAATTGTTTGCTGAATTAAAAAAAATCAGAGCAAACACTGCTATTATTTTGATCAATTTCACATGTTGTTTAATTTTTTCCACGTGCTTCGAAAATTCTCAGATTTTGCTATAACAATATTCACCATATTTGTAGTTCGCTGTCAAATTTTCAGCTCAATCGACCAAAGTTAAAGCATGCCAAAGTTGGCCATAATTGTGTATGGAAACACAGCTGTAGCTCTGGTCCTTACAAGTTCCTACCTCATGCTTCCACGGGTCAAGCGATGACAAAGACCGCCAGCTAAGAGTTGTGTGCTTAGCTGGTAGTGCAGCCTGGGCACTGATGTCCTTCTGACTTCAGCTAGATTGAGGAGATTCGGCTCAAACAGCGTCTGTTATGGCATCTAGTGGCTGAGTAAGAATAGCTGCATCACACCCAGCTAGATCCAAGGTGGTAGCCCCATCAGCGTGGTCTTCCCAGTGTTGGTTGGGACGTTAAACAGAACTGGCCCAATAAGCCACCCGTAAAAATCCCCATTACAAATAACATAGGAGAAAATACGCCTCGATACAATCGGCAAAGACCCACGTCCCACGTTACGAAAAAGGACTACGATTGGAAACTTGGGACATGGAATTGCAAGTCACTTGGTATCATAGGTTGCGACAGGATACGACGAACTACATCTCTGCAACTTCGACATCGTGGTGTTGCAGGAACTTTGTTGGACTGGACAGAAAGTGTGGAAAAGCGGGCATCGAGCGACTAACTTCTACCAAAGCTGTGGCACCACCAATGAACTGGGAACAGGATTTATAGTGTTGGGCAAGATGCGACAACGTGTGATCGGGTAGCAGCCGATCAACGCAAGGATGTGCATGTTGAGAGTTAAGGGCCGTTTCTTCAACTAGAGCATCATCAACGTCCACTGCCCACATGAAAGGAGACCTGATGACGAGGAAGAAGCGATCTACGCGCAGTTAGAGCAAACATACGATGGTTGCTCGCCGCGTGACGTGGAACTCATTGTCAGCGTCATGAACGCGCAGGTAGGAAGGGAGGAATTGTACAGACCAGTAATCAGGCGTAACAGCCTGCACGCCGTACCGAATGAAAACGGCCAGCGATGCGTAATCTTTGTAGCCTCTCGTGGTATGGTAGTCCGAAGCACCTTCTTCCCCCGCAAAGATATCCACAAAGCCACCTGGAGATCACCCAACCATCAAACAGAAAACCAAATCGACCACGTTCTAATCGACGGTAAATTCTTCTCGGATATAATCAATGTCCGCACATACCGCAGTGCGAATATAGATTCGGATTACTACTCAGTCGTGGTAAAACTTTTGACAGTTATTACCACGCGTTGAAGTCGAACGCCGCGGCTCAACATCGAGCAGCTGCCTAGCGTAGAAGTGGCTCAAGACTACGCGCAGTAGTTGGCAGTGGCGCTACCAATGGAAGAGCAGCTTGGCGCAGCAACACTTGAAGTCGGCTGGAGGGACATTAGATCCGCCATAGGTAGTACCTCGGCTACAGCACTAGGCTTTGCGACTCCGAATCACAGACACAACTGGTACGACGGCGAATGTGAACAGTTGAAAAACGAGACGAATGCAGCATGGGCGAGAATGCTGCAACACCGTACGAGAGCAAATGAGGCACGTTAGAGACAGGCGTGTAACAGGTAGAACTCAGTCTTCCAGTGGAAGGAGTGCCAACAGGAAGAACGAGATCACGAAGCGGTGGTACAGCTGTGCCACGCTTTGACACACGGAAGTTCTACGAGAAGCTGAACCGCTCGCGCAGAGGCATTGTGCCACAAGCCGACCTGTTCCGAGATAATCACGGGAATATTCTCACGAGCGAGCGTGAAGTGGTTGAAAGGTGGCGGCAGTATTACGATGAGCATTTCAATGGCGACGTTGCTAGCACCGAAGGTGGCGTGGTAACAGATCTAGGAGTACGTGTGCAGGACGAGAGATTTCCAGCTCCTAACCTCCAAGAGATTGAAGAGGAGGTTAGCCGGTTGAAAAACACCAAAGCCGCTGAAGCAGATCAACTACCAAGCGAGTTACTAAAATACGATGGAGAAGCACTGGTGAGAGCACTGGGTCATTACCAAGATTTGGGAGGAGGAAATATTACCGGAGGAGTGGATGGAAGGTATCGTGTGTCCCATCTACAAAAAGGGCGACAAGTTGAATTGCGGGAACTTTCGCGCGCTGCCTACAAGATACTTTCTCAAATTTTATGCCGCCGTCTATAATCGATTGCACGAGAGTTCGTGGGGCAACATCAGGCTGAATTCATGGCTGAACACGCTACAACGGACCAGGTGTTCGCCATTCGCCAGGTGTTGCAAAAATGCCGCGAATACAACGTGCCCACACATCACTTGCTCATCGATTTCAAATCGGCGTATGATACAATCGACCGAGAACAGCTATGGCAGATGCACGAATACGGATTCCCGGATAAAATGATACGATTGATCAAGGCGACGATGGATCGAGTGATGTGCGTAGTTCGAGTATCAGGGACATTCTGGAGTCCCTTCGAATCTCGCAGAGGATTACGGTAAGGTGATGGTCTTTCGTGCTTGTTGTTCAACATTGTGTTAGAGGATGTAATAAGGAGATGGGGGATAAACACGAGTGCGACGATTTTCACGAAATCCGTTCAGCTGCTTGGTTTCGCTGATGATATTGATATTATAGCTCGCAAATTTGAGACGATGGCGGAAACGTACACCGACTAAAGCGTGAAGCCAGGCGAATCGGCTTAGTCATTCATGGGTCGAAGACAAAGTACATGATGGCAGAGGGCCCCAAGGAGGAATCACCGCGCCCGCCACCCCGAATTTCTGTCGACGGTGATGAAATCGAGGCGGTTGAAGAACTTGTGTACTTGGGCTCACTGGTGACCGCCGACAACGACACCAGCAGAGAAATTCAGAGGCGCATTGTGGCAGGAAATTGTTCTTACTTTATACTCCACAGAACTCTAAGATCGAATAATGTTCGCCGAAGTTAACTATCTACAAAACGCTGATGACCGGTAGTCCTTTATGGGCACGAAACGTGTACCCTACGTGCAGAGGACCAACGCGCCCTTGGAGTTTCCGAACGGAAGGTGTTGCGTACCATCTACGGCGGAGTGCTGATGGAAGACGTGACTTGGAGAAGGCGAATGAACCATGAGCTGCATCAGCTGCTGAGGGAACCAACCATCGTCCACACCGTGAAAATCGAGAGGCTATGGTGGCCGGGTCACGTCATCAGGATGTCAGATAGCAACCCGACTAAAATGGTTCTCGAGAATCATCAGACCAGTATAAAAAGACGTGGTGCGCAGCGAGCTAGGCGGGTCGATCAAGTGGAGGACGATCTGAGGACCCTTCGCATAGTGCGAAGAGACATACAGCCATGGACCGAGTGGAATGGAGACGACTCCTATGTACAGCAGTGGACATTCAGGCCTTAGTCTGGCCGGTGAGGTAAGGTTCATTATATGCCCTGAGATTTAAAACGAATGTTTGTACCCCGAAGTGAATGTTTGGACCCACCGATGATACCAGATTCGAAATTGTCATCACCCTTTATTTACAACGGCATCAAGTCAACAGTAGGGTGGGGCGGGGCAAGATGGGTCGCATAAAGATGGATCACCATAACTTCGTGAATACAAATCGGATTGGTTTGCATTCGTCCGCTACTCTTTAATACACTAGTTAGCTATGCTAAAAGTCGATAAAAAGTTCATTAAATACAAAATATGATGTTAAACAAGCAGTTTTAAAAAGTGATCGATTTTGTGCCGTGAAAAAAGTGCGGGGCAAGATGGGTCACTTTTTAAGTAATTAACATTTTCTCAACGAAAAACGTCAAAATATAAGATTTGTTCCGCATTCAAATATGCTCCATATCCACACTGAGTAAACAAGAGCTACTAGTAAACATTTTATAAATTTATTTGGAATATAAAAAACTTTACGATTTGAGTGGTCCTGAGGCGACTTGAAAATCGATGTTTTTACTAAAAAAATATCATAATTTTATGTTATAATTTTGAGCGTTTATTCCGCTTGATTGAAGTCATTTATGAGATAGTCTTGTAATAAAAAATAAATAACTTTTGAATGCTCCAAAAATACGTTCAAAATTGAAGGTGACCCATCTTGCCCCGCGGCCGTTTATATGGAGAATATATGGAATGTATCGCATAAGAAAAATGATAAAAAACCATTTTATTTTCTATTTCCAATGAGAGTGAATAATTTTTCAATCAATGCCCCAAACTTTTGTATATTCATGCTGGTCATCTAACAAAATTATTAACATAATCAAAACATAAGTAATGCGCCCGAAAATGGCACTGACCCATCTTGCCCCGCGACCCATCTTGCCCCGCCCCACCCTATATCTCGTTTCTCGTTTATAGTTTCCCTTATATTTCTACCCCTGGACTGGACACAATAATGTCCCAGGTGTATCCAGGGGTTGCTATGTCAAGATGTCAACGTTAACCTCTCGCTCATATTCACCCCCGTTGTAACTCACCTTTCACCAAATGATATAAGTACATATTTTGTTATGATGTAGATGCATTAGTCGAGTATTTATCCCCGAAGGAGGCTTTAGGCTGGCTTACACCAATGATATGCGATGCCTTTTGCCGTGAAACACTTGCTTGCTATGGACCGTGTGTCCCCTTTCCTAGGTGACTGTGAACCCCAACGACGACGGTTAATGGGTTTTGATATTGGCCAACGGCGTCGCTGTGTCAACGCGACATGTGCTGGCAAAACCTTACAATTATTACACGAATGATGTACCATCTTGTACTCCAATGAACTGCCTGATATTTACTGGAAATGAGAAATCATTATGCATTTGATTTTGAATTTATAAGCGTGGTTAGGAACTGCAATTAGCTTAACATAAACCGAAAATGTGCTAAATTATTTGGAAGTGGAAGTCAGCCTCTTATAGGAGGTAATGATATGAATTTGGTGGAAATTACAAACAGTTAACAACATTGTTTCAAGTGCAATTGCACGCTTTCGAGAGTACTTCCTTAAATGTTTCCTCACTGCGTTCAGCTGATAGATGAAATCCTTCAGCATGGAATTAGATTCAATTCCGTCATCTGCATTACTGATGTAGTTTGTTTTCATAATTCAAGTATGGCTTGTCAAATTTTGCGAGTCAAAATTGTCCTCCCACAAAAATAAACTTTCAAGAAAAATAATATTTTTAACATAATGGGGAGCAACTACTTGAATGTTAAATTAAGTGTTGGCGCTTTCCCCTATCAACGTACCTAATGAAAACTTTTCCAATGTTTCGAGATCGGCAGATTTGCATGACACCGCACTGCGATGTCAATGTTCAAACTTTAAATTAAGTATGACTCGATCAATTTTCAGCGGCAGTGAATATTACTTTTTAGATTAGATTTCTTTTTGCGTTCACTAAACACAAACCTAACAAACGTAGATAGGTTGGGGTCAAATCAGTTTTTGAAGTTCAATCGCTTCGCATTTTTATTAGTGACAAGTTAGGAATGTTAATGTCTACGCAAAAATCGGGAACATCTTCTCAGGTTTGTTTCACCTGGGAGCACATACAATCTTGAATGGATTTTTAATATATAGATTTTATATGCATGCAGTACTCAATATGGCCATTTGTTGACAAGCACACATAAAAATCACATTGCCAGAAACTTTGTAATGATCATCAGCTATACCAATATAAATAGTTCGCAAAACAAATTAGGCGCCATCCACAAATTACGTAACGCTCTGTGGGGAGGGGGGGAGTACCGTCGAGCGTTACGGTCCATACAAAAAATTTCGGGGTTTTATACAAAAAAGCGTTACGGAGGGGGGAGGGGGAGTCTAAAAATGCCGATTTTAGCGTTACGTAATAAATGGATGCTGCCTTAGTCAGTGAGTGGTGGAAATCCGATACCCCAAAGGCAGCAGCTAGCAACAGTCATAATCGGAGGGAGAGTAAAATCGTTTTTTAGGCAAATGACAACAGTGACTTCGAATTGGAGGATGTTTTGATTCGAGAGTTCGATTAGAGAGAATGAACCATCCAATCATGCTAACGAGAGAAGCTCACAGATCGAAAAAAGAGTGTAAAATTCTGTGGCATATGATGCACATGATTGGATCGTGGGATATCACAGAAGTTTACATGACATTTCATGTAAAAGTCATAAAATATCATGTAAACTTCCATTATATGTCATGTAATTCAGCATGACTCTGAGTATTCACATGACATGTAACACAAATTTACATGATATATCATGTAATCCATCATAACACTAAGTTTACATGACTAAAATTAAGTTTACATAAAGTGTAAATATCATTATTTTTATCTGTGCTTCTTACATGCGTTCGGGTGCATTCATTAGGTTGATTGTTGTTCATTTTGCGAATAAATTGGGTTATGTCTAAATGCACTGCCTGCAGCGTTTTACCACCGAGTGTAGCAAACTTTCACCGAAACCGTTCGTTTTATCGACAGGCAAACAATGTAGGGTAGAAGCATCAGTTTTGTCCAGTCAGGTGTTTTGGCTATATTGCGTTGCGCTCAGTCTGTTGCGATCCAAATGGAAATCAATGTATTTTTTACAAGTAGATCCTTATATAGAAATGATGATTACAGATTTCTGCATTTTTCCTTTAAAATATAGATTGAAAGCTTTCGAGGAATCGAAGTAGGCATCGCCGTGGACAGACGTGTTTGGTTTCGCTTGTCACATTTATTTTCGTGTTTCTCGTTTCCGCGGTTCTGATGATGATTCGGCTTGTGCTACGCCACCAGGATTGCGGTACATACGTTCTTGTTTGAGAAAATTTTCATCGGTGTGGTGCAATAAAGTGGCGTGGTAAAGAAGAAAATAATCCAATTTCATAGTGATCCGAAACCGATTCTAAGCGGGACAATAAAACCATATTTACCCGTCGGTCGGTCGGTGGTGTGCGCGTGAAGTGTGGTCGCAGCGAAAAGCGTGATAAGTGAACAGTAGTGAGATCATTCTACCTTCGGTGAAAAGGTCTGAATATTCACTCAGAGACCGTGCAGTGCCAAATGTGTGACCAGTGATTCATGTGCGCTGTTCGTAGCAAGAACCGGAAGTAATCCCTTCGACCTCGGCAAATGCAGACACAAAGTCCCCGGCTCGTTGACATACCTTTGGACAACAAGCATTACTCAACAGATGGGTGAGATTGTTCCAGCATAGATTACTCAATTATATTTGCAATTATATTTATATTTCACACATATTCAACTGCACATACGGAGCGTTTGGTACGGTATGTCAACGCATCCCTCAACCCCTGTAGATTCTAGAATTGTTTCGATGCTTGATTTGACATTCAAAAGTCGAGGCATTTCCAAGAATCATCTTTGCGGCAAATACTGCGCAGTAGGCCTGGCCACTTTGACGCTTGTGTCATATCCTTGATATGCCACAAGCTTCAATATTGACAAGAAAAATAATCGAGCTTAATCTAACTTGATTATTTTCCAGGATGCTTTCTTGTACTGGCTGCGTTTGTATTAGATTAGATTAGATTAGATTAAAATATAGATTGAAAGCTTTCATTTGATACATTAGTAGTTTTCATTGGATTATTGTCTATTTTTATATAAATGATTTTCCTTCGACTGGCCAAAATCGGTGCACGCACCCTGCAGTACCGTCGACCGCCATGGTGTAATTTAGAGCGACCGAATCAGCCGGATGTCACTTCTGATCTGCTGTGCCATCGTCAAGAAACACGAATGTTATACAAAACGCTCAACGCATCCTGCAAAGGCTTCGTATCGTGAGCCGAAATGTAGAGAGATAAGGACGTTAGGTGATTGAAAGGTGGAAGCAGCATTTTGATGAATTTCTCGAGGAATTCCTAGAGAAGTTCCTGGAGGTATTCCTAGAGGAGTTTCTTGAGGAATTCCTAGAGGAGTTCCTGGAGGTATTCCTAGAGGAGTTCCTTGAGGAATTCCTAGAGGAGTTCCTTGAGGAATTCCTAGAGGAATTCCTAGAGGAGTTCCTTGAGGAATTCCTAGAGGAACTCCTGGAGGAGTTCCTAGAGGAGTTTCTGAAGGAATTCCTAGAACAATTCCTCCAGGATTTCCTAGAGGAACTCCTGGAGGAATTTCCAGAGGAATTCTCAGAGGAATTGCCGGAGGAATTCCTTGAGGAATTCTGTAGGAATTCCTAGAGGAATAACTGGAGGAATTCTTAGAGAAATTTTTGGAGGAATTCTGGAGGAATCCCTAGTGGAATTTCTGGAGGAATTCCTAGAGTGTAATCGGTTCATTCCGACGCAACTCCTGGTTTCAGTTTCTTAGATGCCTGCAGGCGAAGAATCAGGTTTTGATCACCTAAACACAGGATAAACATAAAAAGATAGAAGATCTGGCGCTATGGCCAAAGCGTCATCGGAGCAGGCTCCTCCAGGACATATTCCGGTGGCCACGGGCTCGCCAGGGTGGCCGTTGATTCGCTAAGATGATGGATATGATGAATCATGAAGAAAGAGCCGCCGCATGCCTAGCTTTGGTGTCCTGACCAAGGCGGCCTTGACTGAATGCCAAGGTTTCCGCGGGGGCCATTCCGACACTCGCGACAGGACCAGATCGGGTTGGTCGGTTCTACATGTCCACTACCAACCAAGCTACCAAACACTCATAATCAGCTGGACATTTTTGCCTAATACACCAATATGCTATCTAGTACTGCAACCATAATTTAAAGCGTATGCCGTGTACTGAATACCCGACGCGATCGCTCGTGTATCTCTTTTTGGCGCGACTGATGGAGGGTTTAAAACGGATTCCAATGAATATTCTAGAGAAGTTTTACTAATAAAATGCAAAAAAAAATCCCTACGCGCACAAAGCCATGTTGTTGGTAAAAATTCAAAATTTCACATCAATCTGTCTGATCGCTGTGCGCAGCAGGCACTGATTGCTGTGTGATGACAGGTGGCCGACCGTTTTCATCGAGTCGTTTTAGTGAGTCGAGCATTCGTTGTGCTGGACTATTTACTCGACATCCAGCAACTAACTCGTTTTGTATAATTCGACAACTATCGAGTCACATGAAATTACGGTCGACTCGAGTTATAAAATAGCCCCCTAAATGGCTTGATAAAAGCACGTGGGACCAAGGCAGCAGAGAACACAACAGACTTAACTCCCACGCTGAGGGAAGTTATGGAAGTTAGGGAATGCCACTCACCAGCGTGAAGATGGTATTGCAGCTGAACTCATTCAGATGGACCCATGCATCATGTACAAAACGCCTATAAGACGGGTTCTTTACAGATACGGCATGGTATTGACCATGTTCGCGAAGGACTTAAAATAAAATCATTCGGAGTTTTTTACCGACGCGTGCTAAGGACAATCTTGAGTGGTGCAGAGGAGAACAATTTTAAGGCAATCATACAAACTTTTATGGTTTTGAAATCAATAATTCTCAACTTCAACATAACAATGGTATCATGTAAGAGCAGAACAAGGGCTCATGTTATCCACATGTATGACCTAAATTTGCATTTTCCAACACTTTCCCTCTGCGCCCTTCCCCAGTTGAATCCCCGAAATCGAGATGGAAATGGATTGACTTTTTTTGCTTTGCCTTCTCCCATCCTACTGATGGCTTCCCCTCGAATAAATTTGCTTCCGTCTTGGAATGAATGTGTCGGAAAAATGTTTGGTAGTAGGAATACCAGACAAAACAAATTGATTGCTCGGCTTTCACATTCTAAATTGAAGCGAAAGGACCGACTCAATTCTTTGACACCTTTCGCATCGAACACGATGGGTGGCAAATCCAAAACATAAAAAGCCCTCAATCGAACAATAAAAATACAGGAAATACGGATCTATCTTGGCAGAAATAGGGCGTTTTCTTGTGTGTTTAACATACAAAGTGGTTCAATTTGTCAGATAAGATCTTTGCT
This sequence comes from Aedes albopictus, assembly GCF_035046485.1. Taxonomy (NCBI): domain Eukaryota; kingdom Metazoa; phylum Arthropoda; class Insecta; order Diptera; family Culicidae; genus Aedes; species Aedes albopictus. Next base: position 189,267,457 of record NC_085138.1, read on the forward strand.
ATTGATTACCGCGAAAGGGCCTTTGTTTGTGATACATAAAATAATTTGGTTTTCATAAAACCACATGAATTCCTTAGATGTGTGTTTGACAAAAAGTGCTTCATAAGTGCGCACACCAACCAGGCTCTATTAAACAGGCTTCTTATGCTTATCTGATGAAGAAAACCATCTGGTCGTAAGGGAAATTTGCAATACCTTCCACGTATTTTACATTATCTTCCCCGAGACATAATTAAAACTTTAAAATAATCCACTTCATGTGTCACCACAATAATGTTGTCGCTGGGCCCCTCGCAACAAATTAGGATAAATCTGCCTCCGACCGAAATGTCACAAAAGGGTGCGGCTTTCTGCCGCCTAAAAGGGGACGTTTTCGTCGGTACACAATGGAGTCATCATCATTGTTTGTCTACTTGCAAATGATGTTGGTTAATCTAATAGAGCGCCTCTTCCTCTAGGGTTGACGAGATGTTTCGGTTCAAGTTGAGGATAACTGCGGTCGATGGCCATTGCAGACGCGGTGAAAGCCTCCTTCTGGGTGGAATTAATATTCTTTTGATTGGAACCCATTTCGAAGACGCAAACGCATTCATTAAGGTATTTAGACGAGCATCATTCAAATTCTGATGATGTCGTTTGCAGGCTTGGCCAGACTCAGGACTGTAATTGGGGTAAATATTTAAATATGATGATACTAAACCAATATCTAGGAGGCGGGATCATTTGGGCAGGGGGTCCTTTTTCGGGCAGTCTGCAATAATCATTCAGTTAAATACATCAGAACTATGAGACTCTGTCCACAAATTACGTAAAGCTTTAAGAGGAGAGGAGAGTACGGCCGAGCGTTAAAGCCCATACAGGAATCCTAAATTAGGGTTTTACGCAAAACAGCATTACGGAGGAGGGAGTGGGCCAAAAAATGTCATGTCAGGACTTAAGCACGGACAAGGTAGCCTTTTGGCTCGTGGAGTGCAGACGGTTGGAATGAGCGTGGTTACTATTTAGAAAGTGTGGTTGCCCACAGCTAGAAAACGTGAAATTAGGGCAGTAAAATCCCTTGGCAGAAGTTCCTTTAAGCTTCGGGCGATCGCGCTGTTGTATTTTGTACAACACGTGGTGCTGACGGTGGTGGCCAACCGCGCGAGTTACGGAAGGTTAAGTACAACAGCTAGCATAGCAGTGCCAGTGCCGATAAGTCAGGTTCTGGAGTCGGTTTCTAAGTGATTTGGAAGTAAATCATACAAGTTATAAGGTGGAAATCGGTGAGCGAACGAATTTATGTGTTGAGGATACGGGGAAAATTATTCAACTACACTAAAACCTCCATTTCAGTAGGATCCATTTAGGTGAAATCTATTAAGTCACTCCATTGAGGTAACGTTACCTAAATGGAATATGATTGTGTTCAGAGCAGTTGGAGTACTCAAGATTACAGATTAAGTTGGTTTACGGGAAAAAAGGAGATTTAAGAGTTTAAGACCGTTTACGGAGTGATTGAGCGTTAAAAGTTCAAGATTATCCGAGAACTCCCTGGAGTTTGGGTCATCTGATCTACAAGCGTAATCAGTGATCTATTGGAGAAATATGAATGAAATTTATGCTTTACACAGCTTTATGCAGTGGTGAGTTAATTGTCAGTTTGAAGATCTCCAAGAACTTCCTTGAGTATAGGTCATCGGATGTACTAAAGTATTTGGTTGTCTCTTAGACATTTACGATTAAGGTTCTTACTCACACAACCTCAGATAACTATGATCTATCATGTTTTGAGTTCGAAGAATCTGTATCTAATGTCGTTTTCGTTTATTTATAGAGCGAACCTAGTTTCGCTCTGGATCCGCCCTAACTGCTGTCAAAACATTCGGTTATTCAATCGAGTCGGATCTGGATCCGCCCCAGATTCGACCCAAACAAAGCGAGGTTCGCTCTGCCGATTTTTTCCGATCCAACCCGAGCGGGGTCCATCTGTCAAATTGGACGTAAACAAACCAACAAAACAAATCGTGAAAATCAAAATTGCTATCTTTTTGAGCAAATAGAAGGTTGAAAACTTTCATCGATGGTTTTTGCATTATTAAATTGATGCACCACATAGCGTTCCAGCATTCAATTGTGCGCTGAAAAGAGTAATTTAATGAAAATGCGCAACTGACAGTTTGATTCATTTTCATAATGTTTACATGTTGACTCGACTCGGGTCGGATCTGGATCCGTTTTCGTTCGTTTATTGCGAGTCAGGGTCAGCTCTAACCCAGGTTCAAATCCGAAAACGACATAAGGTTTATACTCACACAGCCCCAGGCATCTATGTTCTATCATGTAATGGGTTCTATGATTGTATAGGAGTAACCGAAAACTCCCTGAAGTTAAGGCCATCTGCTATGCAACTCTAATCAGTGGTCAATTGGAGCATTATGAATGAAATTTATGCTTACAAAGTCTCATGTAGCTGTATGCTATCAAATGATGAGTTCATTGTCAGTTTGAGGATCTCGAAGAACTTCCTTGAGTATAGGTCATCGGATCTACTAACGTATTTGGTTGTCACTAAAAGATTTACGCAATAGAGCAAAGTTAAATGGGCTTTTTTATTCCCCTGAAATCGCTCTGAAGACCATTGAGATGCCTTGAAACGCTTCTAGTACCCCCATGAAATCTTCATGAAAATAACCTGAGAGCCTCTGAACTCCCTGAAACCACTCTGAATCCTCCTGAAACGCCTTCAAAACCCCATGAAATCCCATGAGCCTCTGAGGCCCCCTTAACACTCCTGAAACGCTTTGAAACGCTTTGAAATGCCTTGAAACGCTTTGAAACGCCTATGAAACCTGCGATAAATTCACCTGCGAGCCTCTGAAGCCCCATAAAACCCTCCTATAACTCCTGGGACGCCCTGCAATGCATTGAAAACATTGAAACGTCTTGAAATGCTTTAAAACGCTTTGAAATGCCTTACTAAACCTCCGTGAAATTGACCTGATAGCCTCTGAAGCCCCCTAAAATCTCTGAGTAATCTCATGAAACGCCCTGAAACGCATTGAAACGTCTTGAAACACTTTGAAACGCCTCTAAAATCCCTATAAAACTTTCATGAAATTTACTTGAGGGCCTCTGAAGACGCTTAAAACTCCTGTGAAACCTCCTGAAACACCCTGAAACGCATTGAAACGCATTAAAACGCTTTGAAACGCCTCTGAAACCCCCATTTTAACTTCTATGAAACCTACGAGAAATTCACCTGCGTGCCTTTGAAGCCCCCTAAAACCCTCCTGAAACCTCCATGGACGCCCTGAAATGCATTAAAACGCCCTGAAACGCCTTGAAACGCATTGAAACGCTCCTTAAATCCCGATAAAACCTCCGTAAAATTCACCTGCAAGCCTCTTAAGCCCCCTTAAACTCACCGGAAACCTCCTGAAATGCCTTGAAATGCATTGAAACGCTTCTGAAACTCCTATGAAACCTGCGAAAAATTCACCTGAGAGCCTCTGAAGCCCCCCAATTGCCCTGCGAAACCTCCTCAAATACCCTAAAATGCCCTGAAACGCATTCTTCTTCTTCTTCTTTATGGCTCGACGTTCGCATTGGAACTTGGCCTGCCTCTCTTCAACTTAGTGTTCTAGAGCACTTCCACAGTTATTAATTGAAGAGCTTTATTTGCATGAAGTTGTATATTGTGTGGCAGTACAAGGATACACTATGCCCAGGGTGTCGAGAATATTCTCCCGACTGGAACGGGAATCGAACCCGCCGTCTCCGCGCCTCTGAAGCCGTCTCTGCGAGCCTCTGAAGCCCCCTTAAGACCCCCTAAACCTCCTGAAACGCATAAAAACGCCCTGAATCGCATCGAAACGCTTTGAATCGCTTTGAAATGCCTCTAAAACCCCTTTAACACCTCCGTGAAATTCACCTGAGAGCCTGAAGCCCCCTAAAGCTCCTGTGAAACCTTCTGAAACGCTTTGAAACGCCTTGAAGCGCTTTGAAACGCCTCTGAAAACACTATTAAACCTCCGTTAAACTCACCTGCGACCCTTTGAAGGCACCCTTAAACCTCTTGACACCCCCTGAAAGTCCATGAAACGTCCTGATTTGAATCGCCTCCGAAACCCCCATGAAATTTCCGTAAAACTCACCTCTGAAAACGTCTGAAACGCCTTGAACACCTCTGAAACACAAATGAAATCCATGTGAAACGCGCCTGAAAGTCTCTGATGCCCCCTAAAATACCTCTAAAACCTCCTGAAACGCCCTGAAAGCCCTGAAACGCATTGAAACGATTTGGAACGCCTCTGAAACTCCAGTGAAGTTTACCTGAGAGCATATGAAGCCCCCTAAAAGCCCTTTTAAACCTCCTGAAACGCCTTGAAATCTCTCTGACCATCCCCCATTACATCTGAAAGCCTTGATCCCCATCCCGTTGCATCTGCAAGCGACTTGCCCTTCTCATACTTCTTCGCAACCTTGAAATCCATTTAGGTAATGAATCCATTTATTTAGGTAATGAATCCATGTAGGTAAAAAATATAATTAGGAAGTGCCGACTCGTTACCTAAATGGAGGTTCGGGTGTACAACTTCATCAACATTTATGAGCCGACCGACATGCACCTAGCCCGCCTTTTACGCACCCTTAAAAAATAGGAATTTACACGTGACGTAAACCATCAACGTACGTAAACATTTCATGGCTGAATGGCAAATTTGATTCAATTTTACATCCATCATGTAAGTTCGAGTTGATTGCACAAGATGTCAACAAACATATCTGATCAGGTAGGTAAAAACAGTTTTACATTTATCGCTTGCCCTACTTCTCGGTGATAATAGCCGAGAGATATCGTCGGTTTTCTGCAATAGGAACAGAACTCAAAAAATGTGAATTTTCAGAATAAGCGTTTGAAAATTGGCAATCATGAAGCACCTCCTGCAAATTCACTTATTTCTCTCATCATTTGACAAAAGTAAACAAATTTTGATTGTTGTATCATTGAAAGGGGCTGAAGGACTATCTGTTTTCAACGACTATTGAAAAAGTTGACTGATTTTGAGTTGTGCCCTTACTGCGGAAAATTGGTGAAAATGCTCAAATCTCGCGTTTCACAACGAATTTTGGAACGGGTCTTTGTGAGATGAAATTCTACATAGTTTTTCATCATTTGCCATCAAAATCTCAAAAATGACAAATTTTGAGTTGTGCCCCTATTGCAGGAAACCGACGATATAGTCCATGACTCTCAATCAGCGAACCAGTGTTCGAATCCAGTTCATTATTTTACTTTCGTATGTTTCATCTGTCGATTAGGTTTTAGCGATTACTAGCTCGACTTTATTTGTGATAGAAGACGTAAATTTGTGTCAAACGGGCCGCTCTTTTTATGTGCATACAAGAGAACTTAAATTTACATGATTTTTTCTAAGAGTACGAACAGCGGCGTCATGGTCACGATTTTTTCCGCCGTCAAGTTCGCAGATTGTGAACAATCCTCAGTACCCACTTACGTAATTTATGTTTAGTCCCTTAATGTCAGAGCTGTAAGATCGGTGTAACACGCTAAATATAATTTACAAAAAGGCAATTTACACGGAAAAAAATACACGGTAATGAAAATTTATTGGGTACCGGACTGGACACAGAAAATTTAATGGTTTATTTTGGTACATCGAGGTCTTGAAATTAATCTATGGTGCGAATATCTCAACAAAACTTACGGAGAGTGTTCAAAACATGATGTGAAATCTATTATCAGGATCGTCAACGCCCAGATCAATAGTCCGATAGTTGGTAATGATAGCCTTCACTCTGCTATCAATGACAACAGTCTGAAACTTGTAACTTTCGCTGCAATTTCTAGAACTTGTCTAGTAAATGTATGCAGATATGTTTATCTGTATTAATTTCATCGAACTTTTACTGCATAAAGTTATCCTGGCATCCAAGATGTCAGATATTATTCCAGTGTTGCATATTCATATTGCTATTCGGGTTGTTTTCCTCTAGCTAGGCCTTAGGCCATCCATAATTAAATTCATCATTCTGCCCCAACGTTATCTTTTGGGGTCGTTACAACAAACTAAGGATGTACTGTGCTCTACTAAGTTGAAAATAATGTGGCTTTTCTCCTACCAGTTTCTTTTCCCAAAGTTATTTTCCCGCTGATTCAGAACATCCCTGTTTCAGAGATCCCTCGGAACACATCCATCACAACAGGATTTCTCCTCGCATCCGGAGGAAGCCAGTGGCATTGCGTTGTAATTAGATTTGTATTCTTGACGAGTTTTTCATGAAGAGGGAACGAAACGAAAATTACTCTACTGTAGTGGTGGGCGGCTAGGCTAAACTAAATGCCAGAAATACGATTTATTAATGTGGGTCAAATGGAATTTACACCATTTGGCAGACAATGTCACAATTTAGCCTCTAAATTCAGTTTGCAAGCAAAATTGGAAAGAGAGATTTCTTTTAGTGAAACTAGAAGAGTTTTTTGTTTATCTTCACTCTCGAGATAAAATTGAAATTTTACAGATCGGAACATTCTATAGAAAGCATTTAAAATTATGAAATACTTTTTACGATGGTTAATCCAGTATAGTGAAAGTACATCCAGCAACAATTTCATAAAGCGAAAGATAATTCATGTTTCTTGTTCGAGTGATACAAAGCATACCGTTCCCCACTGATCCTATCATGTTTACATTAGATGCGAAAATTCTCTTGCTATAAGGTATACACGTATGACTAGGATACGTTTCATCATCATCCCCAGAATGTGAATTTCAAACGACAGACAAATTTTGAGTACCTACCGTATGGCATGGCTTCCAATAGATGGATGGTTCTCAGTAGGATAATCCCGTGGTAATGCAAACCATGTGAATCTTCCTGCCAGCATGTACATAATGGGTTGATCCGGCTTTTCGGTATCGTTCGAAACTCGGAATTCAATTTGATTAACAAAGAAATTTCTTGATACTTGTCTTCATTTAGTTAATAAAACATTTCTTATTTACAGCTGAACTAAATGTTTCATTGCAGTAATAGATATTATTAAGAACTAGCTGTCCCGGCAAACTTTGTCTTGCCAAGATGTGGTGGTTTGACAATTGAGCGATTCCACGAACAAGTGGGAAATTTTTCCAGTTTTTATTTTTTGTATTTTTTGATTTGCATGGAACCTTGCATACAAGTTTTTGGGGAACAAAAACGCCGTTTTTCATACTTGGTTCGCCATTTTGAATCTAGCCTTACTTATGAGAAGGGCCTATGAAAAATGCACATGATATCTTCAAAAAATTGTATCTCGAAAACGGTTTGTCCGATCGGTTTGGTGTCTTCGGCGAAGTTTTAGACAATTGTTAGTGCTATATGGAGAAAATATGCACGGTAAAAAAATATGTTTGGTTTTTGTGATTTGAACTAAAATATAGTTTTTTCCTCAAAAGTGACATGTCAATATTTTTTTTATTATCCTTATGTTATAGCTGACTGAAAATGCTACCTAGTGCACAGTGGGTTGTTCTGGAGAAAAATAGGTTACAATGAAAAAAAATGTTTTAAAAAATTACGGTTTTCAAAAAAAGCTATTAAGTAAAGTCAAAAAAGTTTGTCGCCCTAATTTTATGAAAGTACATCAAATTTGCAAGAAAAAAGTACTTCGGTAACATTTTTCTAAGATGCACCGTTTAGAAGATATTACTAATTTAATATTGATTTTTTTGATAACTTAATAAGTTTTAGCCCTTTTCGAATGTACTCCGTGTTTCTCCAGTTTCAAAAGTATTTTTTTCGGAAAGATTGGAAAATTTTGAGTTAAAATGACACTGACAGCTTAAAGATTTGAGTGAAATTCTCTGCCTTAAAAGTATTTTGAAAAACAAGTTACAAAATCCCACTATCAGGAACAATGATTTCTTCCAGTGGTTTTTGGTGTATTGTGTTGAAAATGTGCATTCAACTCTTGCATATCGCAAGCTCCTCAATTAGCAAGATTCAAAAGAGCGAATAAGGCTTATTTTTCAGGGGTGGTATTTGTGCGCAATAAAAAATAACATTATACTTTGTACATCAGTTTATTTTTATTCCTGTATTTTTATCAAATTATTGTTTACACAACTTTCTTAACAATATCGAATATTTTGGCATCATTGTCAGGGCAGTTTGAATAAAGCTTTGCCTTTATTGTATTTTCTGATAGAGGAAGAAATGAGTGGAATTTTTGAGTTCCTTGAATTGTTTTTGCATTATTATATTGATTATTTAGCTGCAAAGACATATTTTCGTATTCTTCTGTAGTAGAATAACAAAATGACAACTTTGTAAGTTCTTCTTGTTTTCGTTTGTTTGCCCAATTAAACAACTCTCTTGCAGTCTTTATCGGGTGTTCGCGTTCTTTGGCTAAACTTGCTCTGGTAGCCATGCGTTTTATCGTACCTCCAATAGCATCGCATGGACCTTTTCCGTGCGATGTTGCGAAGAAATGCCATTCAGCGTCAATACCATACTTTGACTTAAACTTACAAAGGCTAGAAAAGTTTTTTCGGTTTTTATACTGTGAAGCAGCACCATCTGACATAAAATTATTTTTTTTCATGTTTTTATTTTGATCAATTTGTAAAAAGTTCATCATTTTATCAATAAAAAAATTAACAGCGACTGAATCATGTCTTAGTTCTTCTGAAATTATAATGAAGCTAAAATGTTTAATTTGCCTATTTTCAGTATAATGTATTACGAAAGGATGGATTGTGGCCTGTTGCACGTTCCAATGGTGTGATTGAACTTCATCCTGCAAAACAAAGCTGTAATTTTCAGAAAAGTCACAAATAGCCAAAAATTCACCATCTTGCAAGTTTTGTTTTGTAGTTTTCAAAAAATTGGATTGTTCGGTTTTTACAAAATCATGCGGAATCAAACTTTCTAATTTTGAGCTGAAAAATGTAACAAAGTCATCGGTTTGCTTTACAATAGTTTCTAAATCACATCTGTCAGTGGTAACCCATTGTTCGAATGAAAGCTTTTCAACAAAGTTTTCTTCCAGTTTCAATAAACTGTCTTCTAAAACTGAGGTATCTGGGCAGTTTTTACATCTTCGTAGATGGCAATGAGTTGTCTTATTTTCGCAAAGTAATCTATTCGTTAATGTTTTTAGATCATTCAAGACATTGTATTTTTTTTAAGCTATGTAGAATTAAATTGACATTTTCATGCGTAGTGCAAACGCAAACATTATGTGTTCCTGTGATAGTCAATAGTTTACATTGCCTTGGCCGGAGGCTTGCAAATGATGAAAACCCTATTTTTACATTGACGTACACTTCATTAAAGCGATTAAAAGCTTCTCTTAATGTCATCATTAACAATCTTTTCTGAACAGCTAATCTCTTATTTCCTGTCTTTACGCTAACAAAATCTCTTTGGCCTGGCATTGCACGGCTTATATCATCGTCCTCAAAAAAATTCAAAACCAGTTCTTTTATTTCATTACTCAAAGCTTTTCCAGAGCTTGAACCTTGAGATGAATCTAATACATTATTTTTTTCCTTTCTTGCATCTGTTGCCATATTTCTACTAGTTTTAAATTCGTCTACAATTTTTTGTACTGACCATGATTTTGGTAACAATGATAAAATTGATAGTTTTTCTTGCCTTGTGGCTGAATTTAAAAATTTAATTTTCATATTTTCTATGACTTCATTAAACTCGTTTGCTTTTTCTGTTTTAGCGTCTAATTTAAAAAGATTTCTTCGTACACCTTCGACGATTTCAGCGCACTTTTTATCAGGATAGTGAACATTTTTAACCTTACCTAAATCTATAGGCGAAACACGAATAGCTGCTATTCCTCGGTTGAATATTTCGACGTCTACAGGCATCGTGAAGTCTTCATTTGATTGAATTGTGCTTAGCGTTGACGCTGATGGTATCGTGACCAAACTTTCATAGCTTTGCGAATCAGGTACAACAGGTATGGTCTGAACAGTTGGCATCCTTGAGCCACCGACTACGCTTTGTTCTTCGTTTTGGGTGAGGTGAGCTCTTGAATCAATATGTAGACGGCAAGACGAACAAATACGAAAATCCTTGGTGTTCAGTGTGGATACCTTGGAAAATCCAATTGACTTCAGTTTTTGGATGATACCATCCGTGAGATATCGCAGCTCTTTCGAACACTGAATGTCTTTGAATGGACGAATACATCTGATTTTACTCATTTTGTAATCTGTAACATAGAAAATATTTTCAAATTGTTAGTTTTGAACGAAAATATCACAACACATATAATTAAAATGTGTATTTAAAACTTACCTTTGCACCAAAACGTGTTACACTTTCCTTTACAATTATTATGTTATCAAACAACACTGGATCTAGTTCAAAAACACTGGATTATTAGCTGAAATTACTATGAAATCACTATGCTTCTAGCAACCTTTCTGCATTTACTGTTTGGTTTTCCCTAGTAGATACTGGATGAATTCAGAACCGAGTCAGACATTATTATACAGCTCACGGGTATAAATCATAGAATGCTGGGTAAAGACTGCTGGAAGATGGGTAGAGTTGAACGCTCAGGTATCGTCAGGTACGAGTTTGGAGAGTTGGAGCGAGGTAGATTTGCTGGCGTAGGTATATTGTTATTGAAGAAGATTGTAAATTGTATATACCTGGAATGAATAAAGAGTGCGGTGGTTGTTGATTGAGGTATCAGTCGGCAGCCGTCTAGTTTGATGGAAGGTGACTAATATTATACTAATATTATACCAATTTTAATCAAAATTGGCTGAAATCTTGCGAAAAGCTGGAATTATACTAATGTCATCGTGTCAGACTACGTTGATTTGATCCACTTTTTTGTTTATTGATCTTTGTTCTGCCGCTTGTGTTGTGTGTAAGAGGTAGCGGTCGCGTTTGAATGAAATAAAGCAAGCTGACACCCGACCGCGACAACGAAACGAAGGCAGTGAAAAGTGTCGAATGTTTACAAGCCTGGGCCAGCGTGGCCATGGTGGACTAGTTCCAACAAAGACCATGTTTACAATCACCAACTGTACGTAGTACAGCTAACTGGTATCTAATTACCTGTATCTAATACTTATTAGCACGTTTTCAGCAGAAGGCAATAAAAAATCACTGGAAGAAATCATTGTTCTTGATTTATTTATTTATTTATTTATTTATTTATTTGTTACTAGCTTTGTCTTGCCAATCTTGTGGTGGTTTGACAACTGTTGAGCTCAAAATAGCACCGCACTCTAGATTGGTTTCATTTCGATCGTGTTGATTTCCTTCCCAATTAATGAAAAATCAGTACTTTATCAATTTTCTTACTTTTCTAGTTGATTTTCGTAACTTTTTGTACATATAAACACAGCCACCACGAATACGAACCGAACCGTTCAAGGGTCATGCTGATCGGTTCATCCGTTCATGAGTTTTGTTGCCTCAAAGGAACTTCAAACTCATTTTTATTTATATAGATTAATCCATCTGACATAAGTCTTAATGAATGTTACTTATACTAATTTAAACATTATTTGGGTGCATTGAACGTTTGACGTGGCTTCTGAACAGCGTTGAAGACATTCCAAATTCGAACAAATAGGCTACATTATTAAAGGCACTTATAATAGAGGACATTGGTTCGTTATAGCCATACACTGAACGATGAAATTGTGTAGCCAGCATCCGTTCAAGACTTCTGCGTTGAATTCTGTTGGGAGCGTTCAGAGATAGCCTTGCGAGAAGATTCGGACAGTCTATTTCACCATTTAATATCTTCGCAGCGGTAACAGCTTGTTGAATGATCCGGCGTTGCTCAAGTGTTTCAATTCCGAGTAAGCAACACCTGTCAACGTATGGTGGCAGATTGGTACGGTCCCTCCAAGGAAGTCGTCGTAGGGCATAACGCACAAACCGTTTTTGAATTCGTTCCAACCTGTCCACCCAGCTTGCTTGATATGGACACCATACAACGGATGACGTTTCCAAAATAGACCGAACAAGCGACGTGTAGAGTGTTTTTAGGCACCGGATGTCATCAAAATCTTTGGCTGTTCGCATAATGAACCCCAGCTGTCGATTTGCCCGATCGATGATTTCCGAGCGATGCTCATTAAAGGAAAGTCTAGAATCGAGCAGTACACCCAAGTCTTTTACTTGACTAACACGCTGAATAGATGTGTCGCCAATTTTGTAATCCATGCGAATCGGAGCAGTACAACGATGGAAGGTTATCACGAAGCATTTGTTGATGCTGAGCGTCATGCGATTGACTTCACACCAACGTGCGAAGGCGTTTAGTAGTTCTTGCAATCGTTCACAATCGGCTAGACTTTCAACGACAACATAGATCTTGAGATCGTCAGCGTAAATCAGTCTGCATCCAACGCCCAGTAAAACAGCGACATCGTTGAAGTAAAGTGCGAAGAGAAGCGGCCCAAGATTACTCCCTTGTGGTACGCCCGAGGAATTAGTAAACCAGGTAGAAGTGTACGATCCGATCCTGACGCAAAGCTTTCTGCCGCAAAGGTATGACTCCAGCCACTTTACCATGTCGTCCGACGCACCCAGCTTCGCCAACTTGCATAATAAAATACGATGGTCGATTTTGTCGAAAGCTGCCTTCAAATCGGTGTAGATTGCGTCAACTTGTTTTCCATTTTCTAGCTGGTTGATGCAGGTTGAGGTGAAGCAAAGAAGATTAGTCGTAACTGACCTGCCAGGATAGAACCCATGCTGGAAATTGTCGTCTTTGTCCGCGCAAAAAGGTAGTTGTTGATTATCGTCTCGAATAGCTTGGAGCCAGCACACAATGATGTAATACCCCTGTAGTTCCGAACATCACTTTTGTTACCATTTTTGTAGATTGGAAACATGAAGGATTTTTTCCACTGCGCAGGAAACTTCTTCTTCTGCAGCGACAGGTTGAAGATGTAACACAAAGGTATTGCGAGTGCGTCAATGCATTTCTTGAAGACGATGGCAGGAATCCCATCAGGCCCAGGCGTTATAGACGGTTTCATCTTCTTCGCAGCATGCCGTAGCTCAGCTTCAGTCACAATTGGTATACCAATGTCGCAGAGATCTTCAGGCACAACGGAGGCAGCACGCATTGCATCATCACTGGTTGCGCACTCGACATTGAAGACGCTGGAAAAATGCTTTGCAAATAGTTCGCATTTATCAGAGGCAGTTGATGCCACTTCACCGACTAAAGTAACCGTGGCAGGAACACCGTCATTTTGCTTGCGTTTGGAGTTGATGAAATTCCAGAAACGTTTAGGATGTCGACGGAGACTTTTCTGCGTTTTGTCGACATATCGCACGTATAAATACTTGTTTAGCGATTTGTACGCATCACTTGCAGCTTGAAACCGGCGTTTATGCAATGGAGTTCGAAGGCGGCGATAGTGACGCTGGCATGCATTCTTCTCGCGCTTTAGCGATCGGAGTTGGCCGTTCCCCCAGGGTGGCTTTGCGGGTAGGCGCTTTTTCGGAACGTTCGAAGAGAGCCAGCTCGATACAATTTGTGAAAACCTATGCACAGCGTTGTCCACATCAGAACATGCTAGGATACATGTCCAGTCTACCTGTTCCAGGAAGCCGTGTAGCGAGACGAAATCGATGCATTTGAAATCTAATTGGGGACAGTCTTCGTGATCGTATAAAGGCTCAATGTCGGTCATGATGAGCGCAATATCCAATGGAGGGTGGGGGCGATCGATATTCACCAGAGAGACAGCAGCTTCAGTGACAACGCAAGAGTCGACGTTGGCGAACACCAAATCCAGGGTGTTGCTCCAGGGATTCATCACGCGGCTATACTGCTTCAGATTCATCGACGCCATGTTGTCTAGTAGGTAGGCGCTAGCTGACCCCACGCTGCTGGGATCCGCGATAACATGGTTTTGCTCAGTCGGTTGCCAAACAAGATTAGCTTGGTTGAAATCTCCACAAACGATTATCGAATCACCGTCACTGGCACAATCGAGGCTATCACTGATAGCATTGGCGAAATATTGAACGAACGGGGCATTGGAGCGCAGTTCTGGAGGAATATATCCAGCACAGACAAACCAGGACGAATCTGCTGCTCGGATACGAGCCAAAACGAGCTCTAGATCTTCCGCGATACATATAACTGGCGATGAGAGGAGTTTGCGATGTACGGCAACCAGGACGCCACCTCCAGACTTTTTGTTGCTGTTCGTTGTGTCACGATCATTCCGGTAAACCACGTAGTTTTCGCCAAATAATTGTGCCGACGTCACAGTTTCGTCGAAATTCGTTTCCACAAGAACGATGATTTCATACTCGCATTCGTTTACGGCTAAAAATAGTTCGTCGACCTTCGTCCGTAATCCTCTAACGTTTTGAAAATATACATGCATCTCACGAATGGACTGCGAGGGCTGAAACGATTTAGCGGGAAGTGATTCGGTTCCGAGATCTTCGATGAGCAAGTACTCGCCTCTGACGGAGGTGCACGCACCTCCGCCTTCCTCCAGATGACGCGTTATTCCAGGACCACATGTTGAATTCTCTCTCCGATCGCCATAATCTACTAGGCCATGTATTGAACGAATACATCGATGTATTCGTTCAATACATGGCCTACTTGCCTAATTTCACCTTCTATAAAATTTTCACACTTGTTCGCTACCTAGCGAATTCTATAATATCTATCATTTCATTATCCACTTTGATCTCTACTCCCTTATACTTATGAGTAGAAAGAGACCGATATAGCCACAAAATCATCAAGTTAATTAGTAATATCTTCTAAACGGTGCATCTTAGAAAAATGTTACCGAAGTACTTTTTTCTTGCAAATTTGATGTACTTTCATAAAATTAGGGCGACAAACTTTTTTGACTTTACTTAATAGCTTTTTTTGAAAACCGTAATTTTTTAAAACATTTTTTTTTCATTGTAACCTATTTTTCTCCAGAACAACCCACTGTGCACTAGGTAGCATTTTCAGTCAGCTATAACATAAGGATAATAAAAAAAATATTGACATGTCACTTTTGAGGGAAAATCTATATTTTAGTTCAAATCACAAAAACCAAACATATTTTTTACCGTGCATATTTTCTCCATATAGCACCAACAATTGTCTAAAACTTCGCCGAAGACACCAAACCGATCGGACAAACCGTTTTCGAGATACAATTTTTTGAAGATATCATGTGCATTTTTCATAGGCCCTTCTCATAAGTAAGGCTAGATTTAAAATGGCGAACCAAGTATGCAAAACAGCGTTTTTCTCCCCCAAAGACTTGTATGCAAGGTTTCATCCAAATAAAGATATATGAAAATTACTCGTTGCTGAAATGATATGGAACCGCTCAATTGTTAAGAAGGTCATTGCAACATGGCACTCTAGATCGGTTTCATTTCGATCGTGTTGATTTTCTTCCCCGGTCATAATAAATCAAAACTTTATCAATTTTCTTACTTTTCTAGTTGATTTTCGTAACTTTTTGTACATATAAACACAGCCATCACGAATACGAACCGAACCGTGCAGGAGTCATGTTGATCGTTTCATCCGTTCTTGAGTTTTGTTGCCTCAAAGGAACTTCAAACTCATTTTTATATTATTAAGAATAATTCTATTATGTATCTGAAAATGGAACTAGAATGACTTTGACCCTTTTCAAATGTTAGTCTAGATGTTTTTTTATTGCAAAAATAGTCAAATTAACCATGCCAGTCAAATTTAATCGGATTCTGAGGGAATGATGGAACCATCACTGTATAAGTTTACAATAAACACGCTGAAAAAAGATGACACGAAAAGTTTGTTGTTAGAACTTTTGGACAATCATATTGCGAATCTTTTCTGAAATCCGCATACCGGCCAACAACTCGTGCACCGACAGCCCATGCGCCGGGTTGCGCGCCATACAAAATGTAAATAAACAAGTGTCAAAATGGTTCGCGCCAAGAGGGGTTCGGTTCCATTTTTTGTCTAAAACATTGAAATTCCTTATGTCTGGAAATAATGTTTAACAAAGATATTATTGACGGTAGCAACGCATTTACTTCATTAAACCACTGATTAATAGTGATTTGGCTAGTGGAAAACTTGACGCATAGGCAATCAGCGCGCAAATTGTGCGCTGGTTTGCGGATTTGAGTTAATCGTCGCAAAGTGCCCAACACACATTATACCCTGGCGCGCAACCTAGAGGTCGAAGAGAAACTTGTCGAAATGCTAAAAATTCTCGAGAAGCTCAATATTGCCTTTGGAAAAAAGTGCTAAATTAAAAACAATGATCACTTTTGCAATAAGAGTTTGAATTTTCAAATTTTTTTTAGAGTGTTGGAATTGACTTTTCATTTTTTTACATGAATTTCCTAAAAGTCACCAAACATCATTGCAGGTTTTGCCTTTTTTAAGTAGCACTGATTTTTAAAACATCCACTTGATCGACCCACCTAGCTCGCTTCGC
Organism: Aedes albopictus; assembly: GCF_035046485.1. Lineage (NCBI taxonomy): Eukaryota > Metazoa > Arthropoda > Insecta > Diptera > Culicidae > Aedes > Aedes albopictus. The sequence goes on from NC_085138.1 coordinate 189,283,914, forward strand.
AACACGTCTTCTTGTACCAGTAGGATAGCTGTCGAGAACCATTTTAATCGGGTTGCTATACGACATCCTGATGACTTGACCCACCCACCGTAGCCTCCCGATTTTCGCGGTGTGGACGATGGTTGGCTCTCTCAGCAGCTAATGCAGATCGTGGTTCATTCGTCTTCTCCAAATATCGTCTTCCATCTGCACTCCGCCGTAGATGGTACGCAATACCTTCCGTTCGAAAACTCCTAGGGCACGTTAGTCCTCTACACGTAGAGTCCATGTTTCGTGTCCATAGAGGACTACCGGTCTAATCAACGTTTTGTAGATAAGTTAACTTCGTGTGACGGCGAACTTTTTTCGATGGTAGAGTTCTGCGGAGTCCAAAGTAAGCTCGATTTCCTGCCACAAGGCGTCTCTCTATTTCTCTGCTGATGCCGTTGCCATTGGTCACCAGTGAGCCCAAGCTCACGAAAACTTCAACCGCTTTCCTAATTCCTCTCTTGAGCCCTTTGCCATCGTGTACATTGGCTTCGACAAATTAATGACTAATCCGATTCGCCTGGTTTAATGATTTAATCGAATGTACGTTTCCACCACCGTATCAAATTTGCGATCTATTAAATCAATATCATCAATAAAACCAAGCAGTTTAACGGACCTCGTAAAAATCGTTCCACAGGAATCCGTCTTCGTGCACAATCTACCATAGCTGATCTCGATCGATTGTTTCATACGCCGATTTAAAATCGATGAACTAGTGATGTATGGGCACGTTGTATTCGCGGCATTTCTGCAACACCTGGCGAATGGTGAACATCTGGTCCGTAGTAGCACGTTCACCCATGGATCCAGCATGATATTGCTCCACGAACTCTCTTGCAATCGTTGATAGACGGCGGTATAAAATTTGAGAGCGTATCTTGTAGGCAGCGCTCAGTAGTGTGATCACGTGATAGTTCCCGCAATCCAACCTGTCGCCTTTTTTGTAGGTGGGACACACCATACCTTCCATCCACTCCTCCGGTAATGCTTCCTCCTCTCAAATCTTGGTAATGACCCAGTATATTGCTCTCACCAGTGCTTCTCCACCGTATTTTAGAAGCTAGATTGGTAGTTGATCTGCTCCAGCGGCTTTGGTGTTTTCAACCGGCCAACCTCTTCCTCAATCTCTTGGAGGTTAGGGGCTCGAAATCTTTCGTCCTTCAGCCATTTGACCTAATGGCCTGACACCATTGTCAAACTTCATAAGAAGAGGTGAATAGAATGAAAATTTAAATTTAACTTATGAATGATAGAGGAGTTTATGAAGATGAGGATTTCTTAAAATGAAGTTGATTGTAAGGCTACAGATCAATCTCCAACAAGCTGCTAAGTTTATGCAGTACCTTTATTCCAAACTACGAGTTACTTGTGTATTCTGTCTAAGAACATAAAACATAACATACATACAAACACTGAACGAAACTAAACTTTCTATGCTACATTTTCAACGGAGGATACAATGGAAAAAATCAGACGAACCCAAATGCTACAAAAGGCGCCAGGCTGACGCGCCGAGTCGAGAAAACGAATAATCGATATAAAGTTAAATGGATGCTGTGTAACGGGCAAACATAGTCAGCTGTACAGTAGCACTGGGTACATACTTTGCCAAACAGTTTGTACTTAGTTCAGTGTAAATGAATATGAATTTATTTCAAAGTAACAAGCTGCCCCAGGCATCGGGATTCGAAACTTTGGTTGCTTGTTTGTTTCCGCCATAAAATATGTTTATGACGAACTCGAATTCCACCAGTAAGCAGAAACAATGTCGGTCGGTTTTGGAAGCTTTTCTTCTGTGCAGATAATCTGTTCGGGAGAAAGCAACGCAATGGTTCTCTTTTTACTTCCAACCAAATTCATCACAGGAATTTCGTTGCCATAAATTTTCTTCCGGCGATTTTTGTTCTGTGCCGTTTCCTGAGAAGCCTGCAAGGTTTTCGCCATGGACAATTGCAACCGAATGCCATTTAAAACAATTGCTTCTTGCAGTGGAGTGGGCGTGGACGATTTCTTTCGAAATTTATTACACGGACATGGGGTAGGAATAGGGAAAATCACTGACACTACCACCAGCGGAATAAATCATTTTGAAATTCTTTTAACACTCCCTTCTAGCCGGTGAATGCTTTCTCAGGCAAACTTTCTCAGTTAATAAAATATTGCCTCATAATACTAAAAATTGGTCAAAGAAAGAAGCTGCTAATGACATCGAGCGAAAATCCTGAAAATCCCTAATAACAAAAAGGGTACTGAGCACCTTATTAGATTGAGCATGAGAATAAATGACCGTACAAGTTGTAGTTGCCACACTGTGATTGACCAGAACAATCGAGGTTGCACAAGGAACCAACAAACGGAGCCAGGGAGCGGCTTTTCATCCTCAATGCGCATCTTCGAGAAATCCAAGCTTGTCAAGTTATTAACGGCACCGGACACTTCGTTACGATCATCAGGGAAGAAAAGAAATGCTAGTGACGTTCGTTCCCAAGTAACATTTCGATGACCAATTAGTCTTATAGAGGTTTTGAATACCGTCATAAAATCTCGTATCTCTTATTTTGGTTTTATAGTGGTTTACAGAACCTCTGCTAGTCTATTTGACTAAAAAACGTCACTTTGGTTGTTACTAGAGCCCAAGATCATCTCTGCTTCTCCAATGTCTGTCAGACTTGAAACATTGTTATTTAAAAATTTACCAAAGTTTTCGTCTTGGCGTAAAGTCCCAACTGGAACAAAGCCTGCATCTCAGTAAACAGTTCCACAGCTATCAGTTGGGAGCATCCATTTGTACAACGTGTGACAAGCTCGAAGATAAGCTGTTCCTAAGGAAGGCAAGGAAGTTTCCATTATAAAAACTTCCTGAACCGATCGGGAATCCAATCCACCCCCTTTTTTTCTGTTCGGGTGAGCCACTGCGACCAGTATTTAGATCTTTTGTCGCCACCCCCTTTGCATAGTCTTGTTGAATACCCGCGCTTTTACCAATTCGGCTGTATTTTCCACATTGTTTCAAATTTGCATATTCAATAGTATATTTAACCCAACAACAGCTGGTGACAAGAAACTCTCACTTAATTTCATGTGCGGCTTAGGGGTAGACAAGTAGAATAAACAACATGAAAATTGGATGAAGTTCTCTTACCTTCCCAAATTGCATGATGCTGATGCCCAAAAGACGACAACCGTAATAATCTGGCTAAGATAATGATGAAGATGATGCTCTACCTTCAGTCATCCACCATCATTTTCCTCAGTGGAACGGGAAAGCTCTTCTCTAGTTGTGGATGAATTTCTCCAAAACAGAAACCAACGTTCCACGGTCTGAAAGGGTTGTTCATTCACACAGACGCAGCCTTCCCTTCAAAATGGATAATTTCCTAAAGGATCGTATAAAGCCGTCCGACAAATGACATCTTGATGCTTCACGCGCCATTTAAACACCAAGACGTGCAAAAACTGTCATCTTCTCCGGTCCTTGTGCTACTAACAGACTTGTAGCGTTGATTTAAAAGCATTCCGCAATTAAGCCATCAGCCGTGGAGGAAGGGTAATATCTATAGCTAGTGTGGCACGTCACTAGTAAATATTATGAAAAGAGCAATATCATAAACCTGACTGGAACGTACTCATTATGCCGTCCTAGAGCAACGCAGAAAACTTATATGCGTTTATGTTGATATATTCTTTTCGACTCTATGGAAGCAACAAACATTGAATTCAATTATATCAGTATCATATCCCAAATAACATTTTTGAATGAAATTGACTAGAAGCGGTTCTTAGAACCATAATAATATCAAAGTCAAAGATTTTAGGGTTTATGACGGTTCCTAAAACCACTACAAGACTAATTGGTCATCAAAATGTTACATGAATGTGAATACATTAAACAACTTCATATAGCTATAAGTGCTCTAGCGAACACAGCAATCATTTTGATAATGAAAATGGGAGGAATGAGGAATGAGATCTTACTCAGCAAAATTCATCATTTTTCCATTCGTATATCATGTGGCAGGCACGAAGACACTGCTCCCGAGGGTCAAGGAAATTAACCCTAAAAGGGATACCTTCATGGCCTCAGTTTCGTCACCTCGCTGAGTGTGTTCCATCAAAGACGAGCTTTGAAAGGCACGTGGGGTCCAATGGACCCCAGGTATCCCTTTTAGGGTTAACATAACATCCAGGACTCCACTAGGAATCGAATCCAGACTTCCGCTGCATAGTTTTGCTTTGAAGCTGCGCGATATACGAATGAGCTATGAAAGGCATGCGACAATTAAAGCGATTGGAAAATGGTTTTAAAATAACCAACATACTGGAAAACCTGTCATCGCGTCCCCCCAAATGGATGGAATGACTAATGTCCACGAGACGCAGACACATCTGAAACCGGTGCTGCATGAATAATGCTCTCAATTAATTTTAATCCATGCATCAAAATCCTATGTGCTAAATTACCCTTTAATAAAACGGGATCGTTTTTCCCGTCCTAGCACCGGACCACATGTTACAGTGGCTAGCAGCTATTAGGTACATTCTATCGTAAATTTCAGGGCTTGCATCATCCTTGAATACCGATTTTACGCCTGAACCTCCTCATGATGATGTCTCTTATCGGCCGGTCGTAAAGTATAACCACGGTGGCCGTGCTGCGTTATTCATTCGGCCATCACTAAATACGTTATAATTTTACAAGCTCGATGGCTTCATCATACCTACATGGAAGGGAGACCTGTGCATGCTGAACCAGTCAGTGTGGTTTCTGCTGTGCAAGTTTAATGCCTATTATTATTATGACACATAAATCTGCAGACTGGCGTAATCAATAAATATTCAAGTGGAAGATTAAGTATGTTTTAGATGATACCTTTGAATTATAATGAATAAAGGGGGCGCTTTAAATAGTCGTTGAAATTCTATGATTTATATGATAATCAAGTGGTCGCCAACGTTGTCTATTGGTCTATGAGTACCATTATTCCGGGTGATAATAATCATATTTGATACCCCATTTTTTTGAAATATTCATTATATCTTCGTTACTCTGTAAAAAGGGCACAACAGAAAACAAAAAAGGAATGGAATAAATATTGTGGCTCGTGAACTACAGTATGTCGAAGTAAATCCAGAAGATACGCTAGCTGTAAAGGCTGGGTAATTCGTCCAATACAGATCCCATTGAGATCATTAGCCTCGACCCAGCAACTCCTATCTCTACCTCCACGTGGCACCGGCTGGCCTGGCCACAAGCAACCTTAGGGGGGAGGGTGGGGTTACTCCTGCAAACCTGAGCGTCTGTTCTCTAGGAGGAGCGGCTCACAACAACGTCCGTTTCCATATTTTTGGGGCGGCTGATCGACGTCCGAGTGCCAGAAAAGGACTCTAAGCTCAACTGTGCACTATGGTCCTCCGGAAAGTAGGGGCCTCACAAGCCAGCCACAAAAACCATTGTAACAAAAAATCAGTAACTGAATAATACGAACCGAGACCAATGGCAACGACCCCAGCGAACACTTGGTACGTGGAGCTGCCGATCTCTCAACTTCACTGGGAGCACCCGCATACTCGTCTATCTACTGATGCCGGACCGCGGGTTCAGCATCGTAGCGCTGCAGAAGGTGTGTTGGACAGGATTCATGGTGCGATACCATCTACCAAAGTAGCGGCAACACACGCGAGCTGGGAACAGCTTTTTTTAGATGGGCGACTTGCAGAAGCACGTAATCGGTTGGTAGCCGATCGACGAAAGAATATGCCGGATGAGGTTCTTTAGCATAATGAACGTGCACAACCCTCACTCCGGAAGCACTAATGATGACAAAGACACATTTAACTCGCAGTTCGAACGCGAGTACGACTGCTGCCCATGCCACGACGTAAAGATGATCATAGGAGACCTAAACGCTCATGTAGGCCGGGAGGAGTAATTCAGACCGACAATTAGTGACGCTCATCGCATCGTGGTGCTAACATTAACTCCGACCACTATCTGGTGATGGTCAAACTGCGCCCAAAACTTTTCGTCATCAACAATGTACGGTAGCGGAGGCCGCCACGGTACAACCTAGAGCAATTGAAGCAACCGAGTGTCGCCGAGCATAAGCGCAGAAACTCGAGGCAGCGTTATCAGACGAGGGCGAGCTTGATGTGGCCCCTCTAGAGAACTGCTGGAGAACACTGAAAGCAGCCATCAACGACGCAGCTGAGAACACCACCGGGTACTTGGGAGGGAGACGACTAAACGAACAGCAGCCTGCCTGTTTTGGGGGGAAAAGGCCGCCTGAATAAGCGGAGTGCGAAGAAATGGAACTGCTGTACCGTTCCCATGAAACACGGAAGTTCTACCAGAACCTCAACGCGTCCCTGACACGGTAGACCACGACAACGGAGGAAATGACGACGCCAGTCCAGCGGAGGACGGAAATGAACCAACTCCCACGCTGAGGGAAGTTAAGGATGCTATTCATCAGCTCAAAACCAACAAAGCCGCTGGTAAGAATGGTATCGCAGCTGAACTCATCAATATGGGCCCAGAAAAGTTGACCAACTGTCTGCCCCGGTTGATAGTCAGGATCTGAGAAAGCGAACAGCTACCGGAGGAGTGGAAAGAATGGATATTCTGCCTCATTCACAAGAAAGGGAACGTCCATAAATTATGTCACGCTTTGAGGGGGGAGGGGGGTTCAGCAAAGTGTGACAACCTATACAAAAATTTAAAGGTCTCATACAAAATGTGTGACACAGAGGGGAGCGGGTGTTGAGAATGGAAAATTTTTGCGTGACGTAATTTGTGGACGCTCCCAAAGGCGACCATTTGGAAGGAGTGAGAACTTCAGAGCGATCACTATTTTGAATGCTGCCTTCAAAGTTCTATCCCAGATAATCTTCCGTCGTCTGTCACCCAAAACAAATGCGTTCGTGGGAAGCTCTGAAGCCGGCTGCATCGACGGCCGGTCAACAACGGACCAGATCTTCACCGTACGGCAAATACTCCAGAAATGCCGTGAATACCAGACCCCAACGCATAACCTTTTAATCGACGTCAGAGCAGTATATGGCAGTATCGACCGCACAGAGCTATGGAAAATCATGGACGAAAACGGCTTTCCTGGGAAGCTGAGTAGACTGATCAAAGCAACGCCAACGGTGGACGGTGTGCAAAATTGCGAAAAGTTTCGGGTGAACTATCCAGTTCATTCGAATCTCGCCGGGGACTGCGACAAGGTGACGGACTCTCATGCCTACTCTTCAACATCGCTCTGGAAAGTGTGATGCGACGAGCCGGGCAAACAATAAATAAATACTCATCAGCCGGGCTACGATTTCCACAAAATCCGGTCAATTTGTGTGCTTTGCGGACGACATGGACATTATCGCCAGAACATTTGAAACGGTGGCAAAACTGTACACCCTGAAACGCGCAGAAGCAAAGGTCGGACTGTTGTTGAATGCGTACAAAACAAAGTACATGCTGGTAGGCGGAACCGAACACGACCGGGTCCGCTTAGGTATAGTAATGTGACGATAGACGGGAATACCTTTGAGGTGCTGGAGGAATTCGTCTACCTCATATCTTTACTGACGGCTGACAACAATGGTAGCCGTGAAATGCGAAGGCGCATCATCAGTGGATGTCGTGCCTACTACGGGCTCCAGAAGAAGCTGCGGTCTAAAAAGATTCACCCACACACCAAATGCACCATGTACAAGACGCTGATAAGACCAGTGGTCCTCTACGGACACGAGACATGGACCATGCTCAACGAGGACCTGCAAGGACTCGGAGTTTTCGAGCGAAGCATGTTAAGGACGATTTTCGGCGGTGTGGAGGAGAACGGCGTATGGCGGCGAAGGATCCAGAAGGTGGCCAAGGCCGGAACGATACGGTGGGTAGGGCATGACACATGAATGCCGGACAGCAACTCTGCAAAGTTAGTGTTAGCGTCAGATCCGGTTGGTACAAGAAGGCGTGGAGCGCAGAAAACACGACGGGTGTATTATGAAGAAATATTCTAGGTTCAGTTTTATCTTGAATTTGATGTACCTATACGAAATAAATTAAAATAAATAAACCCTGCAAAGTTGGTGTTCGCTATTGATCCGGTTGGCACAATGGGCGGATCAGGTGGAGCGTGATCTGCCGAGCATTGGGCGTAACCGAGGATGGAGAGCGGCAACCACAAACCGAGTAGGGTAAGGGAGGTATTTTGGACCGCTTTAGGAAGTGGATGAACAATTCAGCGTAAAAAGAAGGTTCTCACAATATGGATAATTTCAGTAGGCATTAAGTAGAGCAACATGTTTTCTGTCCAAAAAAGGCCAAACAGAACTCAAAATTGTTGTAGTAAATACAAGAAATATCAAAACTCCTGAAGGATCTCGGGCTTCTATTTTGGACCACCTGACTTTATTTTGGACCACCAAGTGCACATATTTTGGCCCACCAAATTAAACTTCAATTGGTTGATGAAATGAAAGTCACCTCAGCAAAAATTTAAACATAGTTAAAACTACGTGAAGTTTACATCTTTTCTATTAATTTTTTGAGACAGGGAACGTTTAAAAATTACGTAACGGTATAAAAAGATAAAATTTTGTTGCTATTGCCAGTTTTTACGCATTGTAGTATTATGTTTCATAAAAAAATGTTACGCAAAACGTGTATTTATTAACTATTGCATGACGTAAGTCACCATGTATAAATAACGTAACGCTTCATATTAAGTGTGAAAGTATAGTGATTTTGCTAAATATAAAGGCGTTCCACACAAATTGTAATGAGTGGAAAGGCCATCAAAAATAAAGTAATTTGAATGATACGTAATTTGTCAAACATACATTAGATAATACATTGTTCCAGTCATCAACTAATTGCCGAGAAGGACAACTTTTCTAAACTGGGTGACTGAAAACCTGAAAACTTCAGCTTGTCGAAAAGTTGTTAGGGCACAAATCGAATCGAAACGAAATAATTTGGCGAAAAGTTGTTAGAACAAATCGAACCCACAACCACAGACAAACAGACGTAACACCTTGAACGATATTCATGGAAATCCATCGCCCAGTTCACACTACCATCACCTGGTGGAAAAGTTGCACGAATCACTGTGTTGTGCAATATCGTTAACAGAAGGCACTAGTGTGAAACGTCAAACGCATATGAACGCCACAACTATGAAAATTTAAAATGATCGTTAAAAGCGTGGTCGATGGAAATTTCGCAAGTGTTACGTCTGTTTGTCTGTGCCACAACAGTCTCATTGTGAAATAAACGTATAACAACCCAGATTACCGGAGGTCCAAACTTATTCTATTTATATGTTTTCAGAGTACATTACATTGGCATGAATGTTTTCTCCCTTTAGAAGGAACTGGAGATATGGATCTGACAGGTGGTCCAAAATATGTTCACATCTGATTATGTTGAACATATTTTGGCCATACCTCAAACCACCATTTTAGTAAATATTATCGCTCCACCGAGGTTAAGGATAGTTTTTTTTTTTTTTTTGAGTGCTTACATGGCCCTAACTACATTCACACGAAATAAATATTTATTTGTAAAATTTAATACCTCTTCGAAGCCGACTACAAATTTGTCGCCTTCTTTGTTTTTGGTGCTTTTCGGTGCGTTTCATTGGAAGTGAAAACATTTTCACTATTTTTGATACTGAACAGCATATTTAACTGACATCCAAAATAAAGGTCATCACACTGTTGAATACTTTTCGTGTTCCAATAAAAATTTACCAAGATTTAGTAGAGATTATGTGATAAATATTATAAAACTCCCTAGGTGGGCCAAAATACCTGCCCGGTCCAAAATACCTCCACTACCCTATTGTGGCGTACTATCGTTGGTTATGCGTTATCCTAGTTGTGATATTGTGCAAATAAATGTATGTAGTTCAGGTTATTTTGTGGTACAAATTCAATTATTATTTTTGTTTTTTTTTTCAGTTCTTATTTCAAACAAATCTGGAAAATTTTGCCATTCAATTTAACGACCAAAATGTGATCTTCCTTTTTTATTTCCGCCTACCGGGCATACCGGGCAGTTTTTTTTTTCTTATTTATAAAGCAATTCCGATAAATAAAGATCAGTTATGAATTTCGTCATTTGAGTCTCGTAACATTTATTGTAATAACATCAGAATATGAACATACTGGCAAAATTAAAGCATAATAGAAGTGTAGTCGCTTGTAGTAAACAAAGCCGCCGAATGCAACCACAACAGCATCCTGCTGCTTCGTAGATTGAAACGAATGGCTGGTAATTCCCAGCCATTACGACAAACAGTCGCGGCGTCCAGGCGCCATAAAAGGAAAACTTACAAAAGCGGAAATGAGTAGCCAGAACCAGGAGGGTTCCTTCAGGCGTTACACAGATTTGAGTGACTAATCAATACGAATGCTATAGAGTGTGGCTTTCACGTGTGCTGAAAAAATATTCCACTAAATCATATTTCATCATCATCTCGAGCATAAGGAAAATCTGTCCTATCCTAAATGATTGTACCACCACGTTTTAGAAAGTCGTACGCATACGCCCGGCCCATGAACAAATTCGTCAATGGGAAAAAGTTTGTCAGTCCAATCACGTTTTTACCAGTTCTTTCCGACCCCCCGGAAAAGGATGACTGAAAATTCCAGACAGCATCCAGCATCCATCTACCTTTGTTTTGGGGAATAAATGAATATAAATGATAATTTAATTCCCTTCCATCAAAGCCCCTCCGGTAAACAGCACTCGTCAGGATTCCATGTCATCGGCAGCAGCAAGCCACATTGGCGGGTTGGCATGTTTAGCTTCTACCTACCAGACTTCCTCCCCTCGGGCCGTGGAAAGTAAAAGTGTTGATGCATTTTTTCCTCCAATCATGTTTGTACTCTAAATTCCAATTTGCTCGGTCTGCCACTCAAATTTAGCTTCCGTGTCGATTATTTTGTCGTTCCGTTCAGCTGTGTTGCCGTTGTTGGATCGGAAATATCCATTAAAATCTTTGACATAGTTTAAGCAGCAAGCAGCCTAGGTGAGCGCAAAATAAGTAAGAATGATATGCCGAATAGTTATAGCTTGATTTTGAATTTGATTAACTATGTTCCGCGAAACATTTCACTCACTAAATGGTTTTCGGTTAACGGTATTATACTGCCGTGAATCACAAGTCAGTCCCATCTGCATTTTGGGCAAAAATGTGTTAATGGCCGTTTTCGAACATTCATCGGTTGATCTTTCAGCTGCGCGCAAAACAATATATAGTTTGTTCAGTGAAATTGAAAAACAACACCAACTCATGTTGTCCCATAATGAAATGTAACCGCAAGTCAGTCCCATTACGAACTTGTGCACCCTCCAGTACAAAACCTAACACTATTATAGCAAGTTTTATATTTTTCACTGGTACGTCTTCATGTTTGAATCAATATGTGAAAGTTTCATGATGATAGCAGAAGTTTTCAGTTCATGGAGATTTTTTAAAGTTTCACATATAAATCGAATTTGAAAACTTCAGAGGCCATTTTCTCAATGCCTACTTTTTACATATGGGACTGACTTGCGATTCACGGCAGTATATGAACGTAGACCAGAAAATTCCATATTCGTAGCATTTTTACTATAGCATAAGACGTTTTGTAATCATAGTCTAGTTTTCAATTGTAGAAAATTTTCAATAATATCATTTATTGCCACACGATTAAAAAAAATAGCTTCACCAAAAATTGCACAACAATACGAAACAGTAAGCTTTAGCGCCTTTCCAGCTGCCAATTTTTCCTTCCTAAAACATAAAATCCACTTTACAATGAGATGACTTGGTTTTAAAAATCGCGAGATCTTTCCTCATTTCATCCGTTGACTGTCTTCTTGCGCTGTTAACACCCTCTGCGCGCATAAGGTTATGCCTGCATCAACCGATCCATGGTACGTACGGTTTTTAAATGTTCCTGAAAGAACAGAATTTTCCACTTCGTTTAATTTTCGGTCCTGCGATATCAACTTTACAGCTCTTCCTGCCTGGGTGGTAGCGGCGGGGAGAAAGAAAACATTAAGGTGTTTAGAAGGCTATAAAAAGTCGCGGTTGTGAAGAACAATTTCAGGACGTTCGTTGCGTATTTAGAACCGTTGAATTTCAGCATCTGTATTGCTGCAATTTCAAAATCTCACCGCAAAGAAGGGTGCTGATTTATGGCTACGATCGTTGGGAAGCATATTTTGATTACAATTATCAGCAGAATTCCCGACTTGAAATGTGTAGTCGCAATTGTTGCCACTCTGAGCCGAGTCTGTTTCAATGGAATTAGAGCAACATAACAAGGCGAAACATAGGGATGCCTTTGACGTTTCAAGTTAGGCTAGCGGATAATGCTTGGGATTGCCAACCCGGAGACGGCGGGTTCGATTCCCGTGCCGGTCAGGGAAATTTTCTCGACTTCCTAGGCATTATGTATCATTCATCTCACACAGCAATGTACAAATCAATGCAATGATTCGCAGAGAAAAATCTTTCAACAAACGGGTAAGAGCAGGATGCAGTAACTTCGACCATGTTCAACCTATATCATTGAATAAGACTTAAGCCTTTTTTCTCTCAATTAAACTGTGAAAGAGCACAACGTTAAAACTGTCTAATGACTTCTGATTATTAATTAATTACGATCATCCGGAAATTTAGAAATTTGATAGCCGGCCCTCAATGTTAAGTATAAGAACCAATAATGGCGGCAATACTGGAATTGCGACATGAAGGTCGGTATGCGGAACAGAAATTCTCTCAACTTCATTGAAGGCGCTCGTATACTCACCATACTCACCGCGGGTTTGGCATCTAGCGCTGCAAGACAATGCAGGATCCATGGAACTTGCATGGTAGATGTAAATCATTACCACTACCAGAGCTGCGGCAACACACACGAGCTGAAAACAGCGTTGATCGTTATGTGTGATATGTTGGTTGATGGCCGATGTATGAATGAATGTGCAGGTTGAGGATCAAGGGCCGAACTTCGGCATAATCAACGCCATTCTGAAGCCCTTAGAATGACATGGACGCATTCTGCGCGCAGCTCGAACGGGAGTACGACCGCTGCCCAAGCCAAGACGTCAATATCATCGGTTTGGACTGCTGTGCTGTTATCAAGAATGACACAGGTTCTACCAGAAGCTCAACGCATCTTGCAACGACTTCAAGATGTGCACTGATAAGATAAGGATAGAAGCCTCTCGAGGAACGGACGTGAATTTTCAGAATAAGCGTTTCAAAATTGGCAATCATGAAGCACCTCCTGCAAATTCACTTATTTCTCTCATCATTTGACAAAAGTAAACAAATTTTGATTGTTGTATCATTGAAAATGGCTGAAGGACTATCTGTTTCATGAATTTTTGACAACTATTTTTCAACGACTATTGAAAAAGTTGACTGATTTTGAGTTGTGCTCTTACTGCGGAAAATTGGTGAAAATGCCCAAATCTCGCGTTTCACAACGAATTTTGGAACGGGTCTTTGTGAGATGAAATTTTACATAGTTTTTCATCATTTGCCATCAAAATCTCAAAAATGACAAATTTTGAGTTGTGCCCCTATTGCAGGAAACCGACGATATGTACGGATGATGAACCCGGAGAACAAGGAAGCGAAGGAAATGATCCAACTTTCACGCTGAGGGACGTTGAGGAACTCGAAACCAACAGAGTAGCTGTTAAGTTCAGTATTCAGTATAGCAGCAGAACTCATCAATCAATTAAGTCCAAGAAAAAACCAGCAAAAGTTTGTCACTTGCCTGCATCGGTTGAAAGTCAGGATTTGGGAAACCGAATAGGTTCCGAAGAAGAGGAAGAATGGGGTGATCTGTTCTATTCACAAGAAAAGCGACAATCTGGAATGCGAGCACTTGCGAGTGACGTGTCATTCAAACTTACACAGTTCTACCCTATATCATCTTACGTCCTCTGTGTCATCTTAAATGAATAAGTTCGTGAGAAGTTATCAAGCCGGCTCCACCGACGGTCGGTCGACAACGGATCAGATCATCACCGTACTGTGAATCCTCTAGAAAAGCCGTGAATACCGCATTACCTCGATCAAGTCGATGAACTTCAAGGCAGCATACGACAGTATCGACCGCACGGAGCTATGGCAAAACATTGACGAGAACATACCTGAGTACCGTGATTTCGGGTGAAATTGATCACTTTTCACAGTTTTTGGCTTCTAATTTTTTTAATAGTAATCAATATTATCTAACTCAATGCTTTAAAACAAGTACGACCGCGGGTTTCATCAGTTAACGAGGTTGTAACTTTTACTGTAAATAATTTTATTGCAATAAATATCATTTAAAATAAAAAATCAAACATTTTAGTTTCGGGGTGAAATTGATCAGTCAATGAAATGCCTTTGTAAGTGCTGGAAATAAATTTTCCATCTGAATTATCCACCCCAGAATGCGAAAAGCTTTGTAAAACTTATACAAGTTTAGTAATTTCTTAATTATTTAAATTTAAAGTTTAATAAATCTAACGAAAACGCCTAAAAGTATGCAATTTTCATACTAGACAAGTCATTACCTTAGAAAAAGTACAATTTTATGCATAAATATCAATATTTAGAGAACTTTTGATGGCGAAATCGGGTTTAGCGAACACTCGGGAGCTATGAACATTCATTCGAATATTTATTCCATGTGCGATACCGCTACGGTAACAAAAGTTTAGAAGTGTCTTTAAAAATCGCCAAACACGCAGCTTCGGAAAATATTAAATTTTATACAGAAATATGTGACTAATTATCTGTAAAACATGTAAACTCATCGTTCAATAACCCTTGTGCCAGGTGATGGTCATTTTCTACAAATTGTTTTAAGTTCAAACCTTTATTTTTGACAAATAAAAATTGCCCTCACGTCGATCAATTTCACCCCACTGATCAATTTCACCCGAAATCACGGTAGGTCACCGGACTGATCAAAGCAACGATGAACGATGATGAAAATAATCTGGCGATCGTAGGCCACTCCCAAGGTTTGCAGCTGCTATACGATTTCTGAGGCGTTCACATTGCCTTTTGTTTTAAGTTGTTGAATGAAATAATCGCCATTATGAACATTATGACAACTAAAACAAAATGGTAGGAATGTTTTATTTATTTTATTTTTTCCACTAAAAATAACTATATCTTTTTTGGTGAATCAAGCAAACTGAAATTTCATCGGTCCAAAAGCACAATTTAATTACGCTTTATACTATGCACCTAAATACCTAGATTTAACGGCTGTTGTGGATTTCTATACCAACAGAGAAGACTGATATACCCAGCTTGAACTTGACACGCTTGGTAAGAGAAAAAAAGTTATCTCATCGGCTTTGTTTTCGTTCCTGTGGCGACAGATTTGTGTCAAATTGCCCTCTCAGCTATGGTTGGTGATGCCGCAAGCCTACGAGGAAAAATTGAAATATTAATAATAGATTAGGATGAGCTTGAGCTATCTGCTGAGTCTTCGACCTATTTGACACAACCTTTGCTTGAATTCTGTGTAAGATGCTTCGCTAACTATCTTAAGATGCAAGATTTTTGATGGTTTGCATACTACACGTTCAGCGTCCTAACCTGTCTCATAGTGATCCAAGTAGTGATCCCAACATCTTACACTATACCCGAGCAGGGAATGAGAACAAACCTATAACAAATTGATAACTCATTTTGTTATTGATAACAAAATGAAATCAAAATAAGTTTTCTTTCCGAATTGTTTTTATTTAACATCAAATTGAGATATAATTTTGTTATCATTTCAAAAACTCAATGATAACAAGATTTGATTTCAAAAATTCAAAAAAGGTTTAATTTGCTTTATTAATATTCAGTGGCGTCTCGTCCATAGGTCCACTGCGTTCACTACACAGTTGATAAAAACTAAAATAAATCACTATAATGTCAACATTTTGCTACAAACGAACTACTCATGCGATCCTTTTGATGTTCACAACTTCAAGTGAACAAACCACTATGAAATACTAGTGCGTATCCAATAGGAATCAAGTAAATTTTCCAACTTAATTTCACTATGCCACCACTCTGCCGCTGCCAGAGTGCTCCACGCCGAAGCATGCGAAACATCCATGTGACAGCATCGCCAAAAATCTCTCGCCTCAGGCTGTGACCATAGTGGGTAAGGTGAGATGCGATCGGATGCGATAAGTTATGAGATGAGAAGAGGGAAGTTTGATAGGCCATAGTGCATGAGGTTTTCAATGGGGGTGCGCATGTTGTTTTCACATCCTTTTTCGCCTATTTCGTGCGCATCAACGACTCGCGTGATTTGATCGATGAAGTCGCTTGTATGTTGAAGCGCTTCTTTGGATGTGGGTAGTGAAATGATCGTTTCATCTGTAAGAGCGGAAAGATAAAATGCACCTGCTTCTTGTTTTGCGCGGGCCGTTTTTTTGCTATAACTTAGTCAGTTTTGATCCTGCTGCAATAGCAAAAACCGACCAGTTCAAAAAACAAATCTGGTGTAACTGTACAAGATTGAGATTATTGAAATAATTATTTGATAAGAGAATGTATAAAATGTAATTATATCCGCGTGAGGGATGTCTTTATGTATACACATATTTTTATTTTCCAGACTGAGCTATCTGAGTGTTGATTTCAATTTAAATCAATATGAGACTGTTATACTGATTTTCGGCATTAAAACATTACTTTATTGTGCTGATCTCGGCAAAAAGAAACAAAAATTCGGCAAGTATGTATTATTTAAGGGTATAGATTTTTTTTTTATTACAAAATTTTCGGCGACATCGACGAGAAAAGATGTCTCTATACAGGGTGTCTACTACCTGGAAAAACCTGCAAAACCGGAAATCCTCAGGGAATTTTATTTAACAGGAAAAAACCTGGAATATTCAGGGAATTTCTTGAGTACTCAGGGAAATTTTACTCCAAAAAAAAAAATCATTGGGTCGTATGAACCTGGTAGTAAAAATCCATATAGAAATTTCGCTACAAGAATTTTTTTCCAGAAATTCCGTCAGAATTTCTTTCTGGAACTTCTTTAACATTATCTCCCAGGATTTCTTATAAAATTCCATTCCGCATTTTTCTTGGTATTCCTTTTTGATTTTTTTCCGGAAAGGTATACTTCCGGATTCCTTCCAGGATTCCTGAATTCCAACCGATTTCTCCTGGAGTTTTTCACGGGGATGCTATTTCTTCTCAGAGTTCCTCCAGTGTTTTGCTCAAAGAAATCTTCGTAGGATTTCTACCAGAATTTATTCCGAATACTCTATAAGAATGTCTGTCGGGATAAATCGAGGAATTTCTTTCGGCACTCCTCACGAAAATTTTACCCGATTCCTTCCGGTGTTCCTCTTGGGACTTCCCCAGAAGATCTTCACAGAACGTTTTTCAGAGTTGCTAAAGAAGTTATTCCTGGGGTTCCTACTAAAGTTTCTCCAAAGATTTCTTAAGGAGTTTTCACGAATTTACTGCAAGAGTACCTCAAGAGATTTCTTTTATTTTTTCCTGTGATATCTTCAAACCATTGCTTTGGGCTTTCTTCGAGATGTTCTTCCTGGTCTCCTACAGGAATTTGTTAAAAGTTTTTGCGATGTTTATTTTGATGTTTTACCTGAGATTTTTCTCGGAGTATCTCCTGGAACTTCTCTCAGAAGATTCCTTCCGATGTTGGTCATGAGATGTCTCTCAGAGCTTTTCTTAATTAAAATACCCTGGATTTTCCCCTAAGATTTTTTTCCAGAGTGCCTTCTGGGATTTCTACAGGAGTTATTGCTGATATTTCTCATTGAATTCTTCTCTTGCATATTTTCAGAGCCAGGCTGTTTCTTGTAGTTGTACCGGATTTCTTATAGTGATCCACCTGAGAGTTTTTACAGATATTCTGTGCATTATTCCCAAAATTCTTCCCGGAATCTTTACCAGAAATTGTCCCGAGATTCTGGATATTCCTTCAGGAATTTCTCACAAAGTAATTGCAGGGATTCTTCTACGGGTTTTCCTCAGAATATCTCCTGAGATAACTTACGAAATACCTTATAGGAAATTCATGGAGAAATATTCGAGGGAATTCAAATAAAATCTTGCGAGAAACTCCGCAAAGTGTTATTGAAGAAATCTCGACAGGAACTTCAGGAAAAACCTGAGAAAAAATGAGACATCTCCAAAAAAGTTCGAGATAATAGTAATCCCGAGAAAAAAATATTAATGACATCTTGAAAGCAGCTGCGGACGAAGTTCCGCGAGGAAAACAAGAGGAATATCGGAAAACTATCGGTAAAAATCCAAAAGTTTATGGATAGCTGTCCCGAAAAACCGTTATAAAAGGCATGGACACTGGCTTCAGCCGGCGGCTGTACCGATTGAACGAAACTTAACACAGACTGGCTACGGATAAGAAGCTATTCTCGTGAAAATTTTCATCGGTCGGAGCGGGAATCGAACCCTCATCCACCCGGACTCTAACCGCATGGCTACGACATTCTTGAAGAAACTTTGAATAGTTTTGGATGGATCTTCAGGAAGAATCCAGCGAGAATCTCTAGTATATCGGAAAACCTTTGCAAGAAATATCGGGACGTACTCAAACAGATACCTCGTGTGAAAGAATCTTGCGGAAAGCCAGGAAGATACATTGGAAGAAATTCCAGGAATAATGCTCAGAAATATTGAAAGAATTTCTGAAGAGTAGGGGAACTTACGTATTTTCAGCAGTTTTGTTCTCTTCGTCATGGGGGGTTTTTTGAAACCTGTTGAACTCAGAGTTGGCATCAAATCCTTCCCAACCAAATTGAATATGATCAAGTATCAGGCAATTTGACCGGCATAAATCCCTCATGACGAAGAGAACAAACCTGACGATGATACCCTAAGTCACCCTTTATAATTTTTAGAAAATTTGGGTTATTTTTTTAATTATAAATTTTCAAAATTTCATCTGGAAAAACCTGGAAAACTCAGGGAATTTTATTTTGAGTTATGAGTAGACACCCAGGTACACAATATTCATCATATATTAGGTAAAAGAGTATCAATCGAAATCGATGTCACACTCTTTTCTAGTTTGACAAAGAAAAAAGCAGAACCTTTCAATCAGAATCCTTTTAGCAATTGAGTTGAATACCATAAAACCCTTAAACTTTCTAACTTGCACATGAAACGACCATAGCAAACATTGATCACTTCATTTAAATCCCGAACATAGAAAATAAAATGTTTGTTTATACACATATAATAACAAAAATATGCTGTAAAAAACGATTTGATGGAATACTATTTTATATGCAATGAAATATGTTATTTTACATGGCGATCGATAGACAGTATGATAAATTTTTTTTACGTCTGGTTCATCAAAATGCAAGTCACGTGAAAAAGCATTGAGTTATATTTAAAAACAACAACATATTAACGCATTTTATATTACCTACTAGCATTCCCAACACATTAAATCCGCATTGCTTTTCATACACAACGAGCGCAATCATAAAATCCATACCCGGCAAGCATTCTCTTGCGTTCTCTTGCGATCACATGCGTCGAAGCAGCTCCATCGCATCTCCGCACTCATCGCAACTCATCTACTATGAACGGTTCATGCGTTCTGCATATAGTTTCCACAGAGTGTGCTTCGACGCTTATCCGATCTCTTATCTCTTTGCATCGCACCTTACCCACTATGTGCTCAACGTCAGTTCACTTCCAGAAGTACACGGGAGCGCTGTATATGCATGCAAGAACTGTGTTTACTTGTGTTCGACTGTTCTGTGCTGCTTTGGCAATGTATTAGTAAAATTGTTGTGCACTTCTTCCAATGGACGTGGGCCTCAGCGGGGGCCGGGGAAAGGAAAGTTTGTTTGCTTACACCAAGCTTGCGCTCGCGGGGAAGCTGCTAAGTTTGGCAACGTCGCATTTGCTCTACTGTTTGCTTCAGCAAGAGAGCGAGGTGAAAGAGCAAAGCGAGAGAACTTGTACCATTCAACGGAGGCCGCCCATCCACTCTTTTGGCATGCGTGCATGCCTTTGGGTGGACCTGAATGGGTGGCATTTTCATTCACTACTAGTTTGCACGTCGCGTACGGTTTCATTTTCTAGCAACATTCAAAGGAAAATGGAGCGGGATATCGTAGACAATCTACTCCCGCAATTCGTTTGCCAGGCGGTCGATTGAGGAAAAGATTGTACCGCTTCTCGAATCATCTAAGTAGAATACCCTCTTCGATTGAGTACTCACATTTGTGCTTTCAATTCCGCCCTCTAATGCTTACCCTTGAAGCCCTTAAACAGATACGCTTGTTTAGACTACAGTCATAGCATAATGATGGGTTACTCACATGGGTCAATTTCATTTAAACTCTATTTGAATAGCATAGAGAACAGACAGGCTAGTAATAGTTACAAAGTGACCCATAATTGTGCAATGGGTGTTCCACTTCTTTAGTGTCAGTTATCCACTTCTGAGTGGATTCTTCGAAGCTCAAAAGTTATTCCGAAAAAAAAACCCTTAAAAATTGGTGGGCAATGTCTTCTCTCGCTTCCCAAATTTCGATAAAGTCCAGCTGACCAATGAGCTGAAAATGTTTTACACGAAAAAAGTCGCAGAGATAGCTAAGGTGCTTACTAAGAACAATTTGGAAGACGTCTTCTCAGAAACGTAGGTATCTGCTTATTCCTCCGATAATAATAACACTTACGTCTACAACTGATGCCGTTGGAAGGAGCTTTTCCATCTCAAAAGAATAAGAACCTATCTTCAGTTACAATGAGCGAGCAAAGACTAAAGAGGCTTAAACTGATGGCAGTAGAAAACCCTCTGTTTCATCAATTGAAACATCATGGCAGTTTTCTCGACGAAATCGTCGATAGATTCACTTGTCTAGCGGAGTTCAGGTTCCTGCTGTTTTCCATTCATACTACTCCCATGTGAAAACTATTCAAGTGCACAGTCAGCTTTACGGGTCACGAGACGCCACTGTTAATATTAATTATATTCACAAAATATTTGTTAAATTTACCAGAGTATTTTACTTACATATTGACACAAAATTTATAATTTGCTGATTCTGGGCAATGGTCATGCTATTGATTTAAATTGGCTTGAACTTTAGCAAGTCTTTTTTGGGTGACTGAATATTATCGACAGGTTTGTTCTCTTTGTTATGAGGGGGTATTCATCGGCCAAGTTGCCTGAAACTTGGTTGTATAGCTCAGCATGGTTGGGAAAGATTTGAGGCCAACTTTGAATTCAACAGGTTTCAAAAAGCCTTCCATGACGAAGAGAACAAAACCACCCAGAATACAAAAGTTTCCAGATATCAGTTATTTCAATCTAAACATATTGCCAAATATTTTTAAATTTTCAAATTCTATATTAAAGGCAAATGAAGTTAGATATGGCCAACCGAAGTAATTCACGGTCATTCTACTGTTGAAGGTCACATATTTTACTTTTATAAAGTAGTCTCGCGCGAAAAAGGATTCATTGTAGCTCCGTACCAAAATGATGAATCTCGTGATGTTTGAAGTTTTGAAAATAACACAGATATTTATCATGCATGAAAATGATGAATGCCATTTCACTTATTGTTATGCCAAACGGCCATTTTACCAATCGGCTATTATGCCAGATTATGCCATTTGGCCATTATGCCAAATGACATTATGCCATACCCGATAGAATTATTGTAGTAAAATATTTTTCCTATCGGATGCCTTACTTTTTCAATGTCATCATTTTCCCCGGGTAACGAGGGAAAAGCTGAGAAGCCGAATGCGACTCAATTCGTTGCTCGATGTCATTCAATTTGAGTCCCGATGCCTGTGGCTCTGGGATGTCGTGAATATCTCCCACATTTGTTTTGCTGCAGTATAATCAGAAGGAAAATCTGAAATATAATTACCAATACAAACATATTAAGGGCAGTTGGGTTGTCCGACATTTCGCGGTAAACCATTTCGCGGCGACCCATTTCGCGGTGAGGCATTTCGCGGTCTGTACTGTTTCGCGGTTTACCGTTTTGCGGTTTTACTTTCGGCGGTGTCATTTTGTCTTTTAACAACTTGATTATTTTTGAAGCTTTCTTATACACTCATATACTATTTACCTACCAGCACTTTTCATATTTGCTCTTTTAAACAAATGGATACACAAACAATAAGGCCGCAGAAGGATTAATTTATTTTATCAAATATTTACGGTTGTCCCGTCATTTCCGGGAAAACCAATTCCCAAAATGCCGAATTTCAGGGAAATTCACTTCCCAGAATACATCATATCTCGAAAGATACCTTACAGTTTTCAATCCATCATTCATGTGTGGCAATAGCATAATGATAGATAATTATATCTATATAATATGTACAGGAGATAGACAAAATGATCGGGACAGGCAAATTTATTACTTTTCAAAAAATGTTCAACTAGCTATGTATAGCTTTTCGAAACGTGCATCAAATATTCTCAAATTTTCACTGTAAGTTGATCAACTAGTTGTGTATCAGTGGACAAAATTTGGAAAAGATCGGGCTATTCTGCACGAAGTTAGAAAGGTTATAGAAAAAGGTATAATTATCCCATAGCCAACTTTGAGCTGTTATATCTCCGGATTTAATAAACCGAATGCAATGATATTTTGATTATTTATGACTCATATAAAACTTTGAAAAACTTTTGACAAAACTTAAAATTTTTAATACGGAAGAAAATTATTACGATTAGTTTATTTTCCTAATAAAAAACCAATTTTTTTTTAAAACTTCAACATCGTTTCCAAATTCAAGATGCTAATTATAGTTTGTTTAAATTCCCTCTAATTGTCTTTTATTTAAATATGTTTTGAAGGAAAGTAACGACATAGCCTTCAATTAATAGAAAAAGTATTGGGATGCATTTTAAAAATAGACCAATTTACTAAAAAATCATAAAACAAATAAAATCGCTATAATTTTTTTTTTCTTGTTAATAATTTAAGGTTGTTTCAAACTTTTTTCAGAGTTCATTATATAAGTCATAAATGATCAAAATTTCATAGCATTCGGTTCATTGAATCCGGAGATATAACAGCTCAAAGTTGGCTATCGGACAATTATACCTATTTCTAGAATCTTTATAACTTCGTGTAGAATAGCCCGATATTTTCTAAATTTTGTCCACTGATACACAATTAGTTGATGAACTCACAGTAAAAAGAATATTTGATGCTTTTATCGAAAAGTTACAGCTAATTGAACATTTTTGGAAAAGTAAAAATTTTGCCTGTCCCGATCATTTTGTTTATCTGCTGTATGTAATACATATTTGACTGAATTTTAAATTTAAATGACATTCTTGGATTTTTTCAATGTAAGGATTTTTTGACAAATAGTATATTCTTCCTTCTTAATATCTAGGTTATTCTTTCGAGTTTTTTCGAAACAATTGGTGGCACAATCAATCTGATGTTTTCATCAGGTATTTTCTCTTCTTTCAAACATAGGCTATTCTTTCTAGTTATACTGGTCAAATAGTTGTTGGCATTTGGCTGTTAATATTTTCATGGTATATTTTCCCTTCTTTAACGCATAGGCCGTTCTTTCGAATTACATTTAACAAAAGCAAATTGACATCAAGCTGTTGAATTTTTCATCGAACAATAATTTACCTTCTTTCAAACGGTCGTGCTGCTTTTCCCCGAATACCGTTTCCCCGAATGGCACTTTTCCCCATATTACCAATTTCCCCGAATCACACCCTTCTTTATTTTATAGGCGGTTCTTTCAAGTTCTATCGCTCCTCCGACCTGCTGAAACACTGCTGAACTGAATGAAGAATGGTTTCCGGGGTAACGGGTTATTCGGGAAACGACATTTGGGGAAACGACATTTGGGGAACCGACATTCGGGGAAAAGTAGCACAACCCTTTCAAACACACCACGGTGTAGTTTGAAACAACTAACACGTTTGTTGAATTGCAAACTATAATACTAGCAAACTATTTATAAATAACAAGCTGTTATTGAATTTTGTTGCAATAAACCAAAAAATGTCGTTTGAAATAAATGGGTGAGTTTGTTTGTTTTTGAAATCAGAAATTCTATTATTGGTACGTATTTTTTTTATATATATATATTTCTATATGGGTTTAGATTCGTTATGAATTCTGAAATATACGTCCTTTTGTGGGAAAAACGGCGAAATGATACGTACCGCAAAATGGTACCGACCGCGAAAATGTTAACCGCGAAATGGTCCAAACCGCGAAATGACGTACCGCAAAATGGTACAAACCGCGAAATGTAATACCGCCAAATGGGACACCGCGAAATGGGTTACCGCGAAATGGTTTACCGCGAAATGTTATACAATCGGTATAGTTGTGCTGCATATCTATGAGGATATCATATCCGATTTCCAAACAATATTTCTTCGTTTAGGCTCCAAGTTTGGAATGACTGTTTATGAAATGTTAATGTTACATTACAATCAATAATACTACGCCATCAATAGGTGCCATATTCTGACGATATCGTATCAAACAAAACAAGTTTTCAATCACGAGATTCTTTTAAATTTAAAATAAAATCTCATTTAAATTTATACTTATTCATGTAAATTAATGCCTAATAAAATATCAAATTATTAGTAAATTTGTAATTAATGTTTAGTTATTACCATTTAGATTTGATGACTCCCTGAGAACTGCGTATGATATCAAGTCGTAAAATGTAGATAACAAAATGAGATATCAATTTGTTATCAATGAGAACTCTTTCTGATTTCAATTAGATATTCCAGTACATTATTTTGTTATCATTTTTGTTATGTTAACACTTAAGTCATACAAAATGAAAACTCACTTTGTTATCAAAATTCGCGATATCTAAATAACTCAATTTGTTTTCAATTAGTTCTCATTCCCTGCTCGGGTACATACATATATACTATACTAGGGTTAAATCATCTCACATTTTCTTGACGTAACATCCTCACTGGCATTGGCGTAAATAGGGGGTGGCCAGGGGGCCTGGCCCCCTCTAGAAAAATCCATTTCAGAAAAAAAATCACGCAATTCAGGCGAAAAGTATTTTTTTAGTATAAAAAATCTATATCGACATGGCCTTGGCCTCCCCTAGAGCTGTGACCTAGTTACGCTTATTCTCACTGGGACAAAGCCCGATTCTCAGTTTAGTGTTCTATGAGCACTCCTACGGTTATTAACTGAGAGCCTCCTCTTCCAATGACCATTTTGCATGTGCACATTGTGTGGCAGGGACGAAGATGCATCTAAGGCCAAGGCTTCAAGGAAATTTCTATGACGAAAAGTTCCAGTACCGACCGGAAATTGAACCCATCACCCTCAGCATGGCAATGCTCATGCTGACGCGTTTATCACTGCAGCTACTTGGCCCCTTATTTCGTTAAATCTAGCTGGTTTAAAATGGGGCACATTCTGTGGTAATCATTGAATGTTTTCTTGAAAGCAAACTAGTAAAGTTTTATTTCCTCACACAATAAAAAAGAATACGACTAACATAATCCTTACAATCATCATCGCCATTACTTCCTGAGCTCGAGAACCACCAAATGGTGGACAACAGAAAGAATGAATGTGTTCTGTTTTCTTACGCTCAAGTGGACCCTACGTTTGTCTGCTACCCCAATCACGACAACCCGTCGTCACGTCGTCGTCGTAAGTTTCCATCACCAGACTGCTTGCCTACAGCGGAGAAGGCAACGATTTAATGCTGAAAGGGCGGAAAATTGCTCCAGGAAATAAAACAGATTTTCGCAGCAACCATCCAGCCAGCGCTCAGTAGGTTTACACACCTCTGGGGCATTCTGCTCGGCAATCGTGCAAGAAATTAATCTTGTTTATTCTTTTGGTAATAATTAGCCGGAATTGAAACACGATGAGATTATGGGGACGAGATCTAATCAGCACGAAACTGCTGACGGCTGATGAGGTCTGTGTCTGGAAGAAGAGGCGAATGATGAGTTACATATCGAAGCTAGGCATGCTTCTTAGTATTGCAAAAGCAGATATAGGTACTTGGATATCCTCGTTTTTTTTATGAAAGAGAAAATCTCTTCAATACAGCATCAAAAATACAACATTCGTATTGTTAGAAAACTATAAGTGAATATTTGAAAAACTCGAGGTGGGTTATGTCTGAGACATATCCGCAATTTAGACGTAGGCTACAGTCGGAATTCTTTATACCAATGCCACAATTAATCTGTTGTCTTTCAATAAATTCATTAAAAAGCGTCAGCCTGTTATTCTCCGACGAAGGACTGCTCAAGAGGTCTTATCAGTACGCCGAATTTGAAAGAATAATCCTTTTTTAGTTGCATAAAACCACCGCATATCGTTCCTGTCCATACTTTCTTACACTTCCAATTCTTTTCTTGCTACCGTTTCTTGGTGCGGTGGATTGGTTTCTCAGGTATCAGAAGGCCGGCTCCAGAGGCACGTTATCCTCCATTTGGGACATTTGTGGTTTCTCTTCTGCTCCCCGTTTAACCGAGTATCGGCCACTAGCATTCGACTTCTGGTGGTAATTTTTTTGTTTATCACTCGTTGACACTCCAGCGATTTGAAAGACACTTTGAAGTCGAACTGTAAGAATTTCTCGTACTAATGACATGTAATGTCAATTGTGAAGCAAAAAGTGTTATTTTGATCTTTTGCTCCATTGCAGATGTCTGATATACACAAGAAATTACAAATAAACTTTTGGAAGCAATTGTATTACTTATATCAATAGACTTTTGTAGTGGTTGAACTTGTTTGTGTTCTTTATCAAAAATTCAGCGCTTTTTTCTATCAGCAGCTATTCAGTGCTGTAACAAGATACAAAATCAATATTTCCAATTTTTGTAAATGCCAGTTAGTGCTCCTGGTATTATGGATGGATGCTCAATATACTGTATCCCGTTCAAAAATTGAGTTTCTGCCAGCTTTTCTCAAAATTGGACCTCTGGACGGCAGACAAGCGTTAAACATTGAAACGTATGGTTCTGTTATTTCTTGATCACGTGACGCTGGATAACCGTGCGCAATTTTTTGCGATAATAAGATAATGATCCGAATCAATCTTCGGACCTGTGTACTAGGACATCACTTCTATGACGTTCAATAAATATTTAACCAGCACGTGGTCTATCTCAGCCACTTGTCATCCGAATACTACCCCACAGTAAAAAAGCGAGCCAACATCTCTGACCCCCATTGTACGTTGAACCCCATTTTGACAGCAAAAGTTTGTAAACAGTACACTTTTCTGGACCAACACTTGAAAAGCGCGTAATATTTTCCACAACAAAAAAGAAAATTTTCGAAAATACTAGGAGAATCATGAAAAAATTTAATTCTCTTAGCTGAAATATGTTACAATAAATAAAAATGTGTTGAAATTAGGCCGCAATTGGGGACGTAAAGAACTTTTTTGTTAAAGAAAAAATATCATTCGTAAACTACGCCTAAATCAAATGTTTGATCTGAAACAGATGATGACTTCAAAAACATGACCGCATCGCAGCCGGTTGGTCTATCTGGGAGCATGAGTCGCCAGGTGTGTGTTTCTTCGTGCGTAAATGGTACTGTTGATATCCATCCCCCTAACAGCAGTGCACACTTAAAACAAAGTACCGTATTCAGCTGTTCTATTTTCGGTAAAAGTTCAGATTACCGAATGTTCAGCAACATATTACCTAAGCTCGTCAAAAAATTAACGAACGTTCGGTAAACTCTACTGAATCATCGGTAATGTTTAACGAACGTTCGGTAAAAAATAGTCGAACTTCGGTCAACTGTGCTGAACTTCGGTAATCCGTACTTTTACCGAAAATAGAACAGCCGAACAAGTGACTCTGAAATAAGTGTGTGAATATCGCAAGCAGCAGACCATTATCGTTGATAACAGATTGAAGACTTTCCGTTCCAATGAGAGGTCGAAATCAACGTTCTAGGGCACAGGTTCCCAAACTTTCAGGTAGCGCGACCCCCTTTTGCCAGCAGACGTAGTTTTCGCGACCCCCCATAGAAATTCCTTGATTTGTTGTCTGTTACAGTAGAATATTTTACTGTCCCTCGCGACCCCCTAGATGAAATCCGGCGACCCTCCTGGGGGGTCGGGACAGACGCTGTTTGAGCCGCACCACCTTGGTGACTCGGATCTCGGATCGTACCTCCTCAATCTAGTTGAAGTCATAAGGGCAACAGTGCCCAGGCTTCGCTACCAGCTATGTAAACAATTAAACATGCAATTCTTACATGGTGACTTTTGTCATCGATTGACGTTCTATCCAGATTGCCGACACATCATTTTGCAGCCCGAACCATCAGAGTGCACTGTGTAAAGTTTACTGTAAACCCTGCGAAACCCGGCCTAAACCTGAAACATATTTTGAATCGTTGGACAAAACGGAGTGATCCCAGTCTCATTATAACTATGTACGTTAAGCATAATTATATGCCATTAAAATCATACCGCAAATAGCTATTACATTTTCCTCCCACACTTGGCATCTTGCATAGAGTAGCCGACCCTTTATATTTAATTCAGAAATGGCAATTGAAGCTCCGTACCCTTTAACTCGCCAAAGGCAAACTTTCTTATCTCATACCTACTGACGGTGCCTCAAATAACAAACAACCAGCATCATTATTTATATCGCTACTGCATGGTGTAGATGCTTACACCAGCGTAACACCTTTTCTGATGAATAACTAAGGTGGGAGGACCAAATTTACGATGTGGTTATCCCATTTGTGCAGCCTCCAGTTAGAATGTTCCATGAATCAGGCAGCTGGTGCAATCTATTTTACAGAGTTTCTGGCAAGGTATGCGTTGTTTATACTTCGATGAATTAAACCAAATGAAAGCATTAGTTTAAAATTTTGCAGGAATTAGGTAAATGATGTACAAGAATTAAATATCGCTAATGTAGTTAAGCAATTTATTTTTATTTTTGTTCATTAGTAATACCTACACAATAACGCGCCAAAACATAATCAACAATTTGCCACCATCAGTTTGCGACAGCAACTTTGAAACATTAGTTCGCCAGATCACTTGCCACCTGATACGTTCACTTTGCGCTCCTCTCAATCAGTAGCAAACATCTACCTTGCAGGGTTGTTCTACGTCATTCTTGCAACATGTTCTGTCCAGCGTATTCTTCTGGCTTTGACAACCATCTGGATGCTGGCTGAGGAGTTCAATGATATCGTTTGCTGCCATACACCTGCAAAGATCGTTCTTAGCACGCGACACTCAAAGTTAGAGGAAATTATTTACCTAATAATCAACATCAGCAAATGTGACCTACATAACATGAACTTATTTACGGGCGTAGCATAGCATCCTCTAATCCAACTGGCAATCCAACTAGGACCCTCGATAAACGCATGATACTCTATTTTCATCTACCGATTGCCATACAGAAGGTAAAACACTGACGACCCCCGCATTTGGATAAGCACGTAGAGGATACAAATCTAATTACAGCACAGTGGAAAACGGTCGATGTAGTCATCGGCCTGATGACAGTATATAAGTAGCAAAGCGTACCAGACGTTGACGACAGTTTGGCTGACAACTTTTCTCTCGAATCTATGGTGAACGACAAAAAACGTGGGTCCTCTTCGTTCGCATTATTTCTGAAGCAACCCGCCATGACTGGCGGTATAGTAGCATCATCGTTCGTGGGGAGCAGGCAAACAAAATACAAAATTTAATTACGATACTCCCGAGAAATATCTGTCACGAGGGGGAGTGCTTTCGGAAGTCTAATGAAATCGACATTACGGATTGCGGTACGAGAAGAGAAGCATTAAATAGACGCATCCTCCAGGTGGATTTGATAATAATAAAGAGAGATACTCCCATTTGAGGAAAGTTACTTGCAATGTAATCTACTTCGATGCCGACGTGTCGAGTAGAATGAATATGTTTAACACGCCTTCCTGAAATCCTGAATCAGAATGTGATGAATTGGCATCAGGAATTTGTTGACCGGAAGTAAACACATTCAAGCAAATATGAGACAGAAGATTTTAGGACAGGCACGTACGTCGTTAAAGCAGTCCCGTCTCGCCAACACACACTGCTGTAATTGCCTATCAGAGAGCAATTTCTTTTCCCGTTTGCGAATAGTGAAACACTCCTACACCTCGTAAATTCGATGTAACATACTTTTTCGTCGTTCACACGTGGTTTATATAGCGGTTGTGAAATGCATCACGTACGGCTATTTTTCCGGAAGGACGTGTACCTAATATCGCACCCTGAAATTCTTGGTTTTCATGTTTTTGGTCATAAAATTGTTAGGTTGGGGGTTTTACGAGCATTACTTACTTAATTTTCCTATATAGAAGCAGAAGGATTGTATCGCGTCCTGTACTGATGAAGATTATTCAGGAAATTTACCGTTATTCAACAAAAACGCTCTGAAAGTGTCTCGGCCCGATTGTGGGATGGTACAGATTGTAATTTCCAATTTACTAAAGAGTAATTTTTTTTTTCGTGCTCGCCAAACAACATTCCACCACAAATCAGCGATTTCCAAAACACATCCGACATCCGTATGAACTTGCGCAGACGCCCTGCTAAATGTGATATGCCACAGTCAAGTGATACAGTGATTGCAACATCACATGGGTTTCCTTATGGGTGTTTGTGTGTGTACTTAGCTGATCTGGCGATGCTGGAGTTAGCGGCCACGTGCGGTCAATCATGCTCAAGCTCAAGGTCAAACTCTTCGAGTTTTTAATGTAAACACCACGGTATAGCTTTCATGCATTTGTACGGAACCTTACGTTCTATAGCTGCAAAATAATGTGTCGACAAGAAGCGTCCAACATACCTCGGGTACTCACAAGTTCCTACCTCGTGCTTCGATGGGTCAATCAATAACAAAGACCGCCATCTAAGAGTTTGTGCTTAGCTGGTAGTGCAGCCTGGGCATTGTTGTCCTTCTGACTTCAGCTAGATTGTGGAGGTATGTACCAAGGAGGTGCGGCTCAAACAGCGTCGTTTCTGACATCCAGTGGATTAGTATGAAATGCTCCTCTATCGGGAACTATACCTAAGGTGGCAGCTCCACCACAGCGAAATGGAGGGGACCTTACACCAACATGCTACTGTTCCCGAAACCTCAAAAAAAACATTACAGAAGCCGAAAATGAAAGATTACGAACTAGTTTGACGGTTACGGCTTTTAGCACAAAACAACGGACAAGAATTGGAACTTGGAATGTACTAACCATAGCCCAGCAGGGTAACTGGTACAACTAGCTAACTCGCATGCCGCATGAAGCTTGGGATTCTAGGAATAAGTGGAGTTCGTTGACCGAACTTTAGAGAACACAGATAGGCACCGGCTCGAATTCTGATATACCCTGGCCTACGAGGCGCACACGCTGCTCGTCACCGTGGAGTTGGTTTCCTGCTCAGTACCGACACCCACGCCACGCTTATAAAGTGGAAATCTATTAATGAGAGGATGATTGTGACCAGATTCAGAACAGGGGTTCGAAACCTGTGCCATGATGCAATGCAACGCACCACCCAACAAACATCGTTGCTGTACAATAGCTGAACAATCTTCTCTTCGGCTTGATTTTGAAAATTTTGTCTGAATAAACTGTTATTCAGCTATTAGTGTTAGTTGGGCACTTACCTTACCGATCAGGCTAATGGCCTCTGCTGTACATAGTAGCCTTCTCCATTCCACTCGGTCCATGGCTGTTTGTCTCCAGTTCCGCACTCTGCGTAGGGTCCGCAGATCGTCCTCCACTTGGTCGACCCACCTAGCTCGCTGCGCACCACGTCTTCTTGTACCGGTCGGATGACTCTCGAGAATCATTTTAGTCGGGTTGCAATCCGATATCCTGATGACGTGACCCGCCCACCGTAGCCTCCCGTTTTTGGCGGTGTGGACGATGGTTGGTTCTCTCAGCAGCTTATGCAACTCGTGGTTCATTCGCCTTCTCCAAGTCCCGTCTGTACTCCGCCGTAGATGGTACGCAACACCTTCCGTTCGAAAACTCCAAGGGCGCGTTGGTCCTCTGCACGTAGGGTCCATGTTTCGTGCCCATAGAGGACGACCGGTCTAATCAGCGTTTTGTAGATAGTTAACTTCGTATTACGGCGAACTTTATTCGATCGTAGAGTTCTGCGGAGTCTAAAGTAAGCACGATTTCCTGCCACAATGCACCTCTGAATTTCTCTGCTGGTGTCGTTGTCGGCGGTCACCAGTGAGCCCAAGTACACGAATTCTTCAACCGACTCGATTTCATCACCGACGATATAAATTCGGGGTGGAGGGCGCGGTGATTCCTCCCTGGAGCCTTTTGCCATCATGTACTTTGTCTTCGACACATTAATGACTAATCCGATTCGCCTGGCTTCACTCTTTAGTCGGATGTACGTCTCCGCCATCGTCTCAAATTTACGAGCTATAATATCAATATCATCAGCGAAACCAAGCAGCTGAACGGAATTCGTGAAAATCGTACCACTCGTGTTAATCCCCGCTCTCCATATTACACCTTCTAACGCAATGTTGAACAGCAAGCACGAAAGACCATCACCTTGCCGTAATCCTCTGCGAGATTCGAAGGGACTCGAGAGTGTCCCTGATACTCGAACTACGCACATCACTCGATCCATCGTCGCCTTGATCAATCGTATCAGTTTATCCGGGAATCCGTATTCGTGCATAATCTGCTATAGCTGTTCTCGATCGATTGTATCATACGCCGATTTGAAATCGATGAACAAGTGATGTGTGGGCACGTTGTATTCGCGGCATTTCTGCAACACCTGGCGGATGGCGAACATCTGGTCCATTGTAGCGCGTTCACCCATAAATCCAGCCTGATATTGCCCCATGAACTCTCTTGCAATCGATGATAGACGGTGGCATAAAATTTGAGAGAGTATCTTTTAGGCAGCGCTCAGTAGTGTGATCGCGCGGTAGTTTCCGCAATCCAACTTGTCGCCCTTTTTGTAGATGGGACACACGATACCTTCCATCCATTCCTCCGGTAATACTTCCTCCTCCCAAATCTTGGTAATGACCCAGTGTAGTGCTCTCACCAGTGCTTCTCCACCGTATTTTAGAAGCTCGCTTGGTAGTTGATCTGCTCCAGCGGCTTTGTTGTTTTTCAACCAGCCAACCTCCTCCTCAATCTCTTGAAAGTCATGGGCCAGAAGTCTTTCGTCCTGTGCACATACTCCTAGATCTGTTACCACGCCACCTTCGGTACTTGCAACGTTGCCATTGAGGTGCTCATCGTAATGCTGCCGCTACCTCTCGACCACCTCACTCTCGCTCGTGAGAATATTCCCGTGATTATCTCGGCACATGTCGGCTTGTGGCACAAAGCCTCTGCGCGAGTGGTTCAGCTTCTCGTAGAACTTTCGTGTGTCCTTAGCGCGGTACAGCTCTTCCATCGCTTCACGATCTCGTTCTTCCTGCTGGCGCTTCTTCATCCGGAAGGCTGAGTTCTGCCTGTTCCGCGCCTGTTTGTAACGTGCCTCATTCGCTCTCGTACGGTGTTGCAGCATTCTCGCCCATGCTGCATTCTTCTCGTTTTTCAACTGTTCACATTCGCCGTCGTACCAGTCGTTTCGGTGATTCGGAGTCGCGAAGCCTAGTGCTGTAGCCGAGGTACTACCTATGGCAGATCGGATGTCCCTCCAGCCATCTTCAAGTGTAGCTGCGCCAAGCTGCTCTTCCGTTGGTAGGGCCACTGCTAACTGCTGCACGTAGTCTTGAGCCACTTCTACGTTACGAAGTTGCCGCGGCGTTCGACTTCGACGCGTGGTGATAACTGTCGAAAGTTTTGAGCGCATGCATACAGCGACTAAGTAGTGATCCAAATCTATATTCGCACTGCGGTATGTGCGGACGTTGGTTATATCCGAGAAGAATTTACCGTCGATTAGAACGTGGTCGATTTGGTTTTCTGTTTGATGGTCGGGTGATCTCCAGGTGGCTTTGTGGATATCTTTGCGGGGGAAGAAGGTGCTTCGGACTACCATACCACGGGAGGCTGCAAAGTTTACGCATCGCTGGCCGTTATCATTCGATACGGCGTGAAGGCTGTTTCGGCCGATTAACGGTCTGTACATTTCCTCCTTTCCTACCTGCGCGTTCATGTCGCCGACAACGATTTTCACGTCACGCGGCATGCAACCATCGTATGTTTGCTCTAACTGCTTGATGATGCTGTAGTTGAAGAAACGGCCCTTAACTCTCAACATGCACATCCTTGCGTTGATCTGCTGCCACCCGATCACACGTTGTCGCATCTTGCCCAACACTATAAATCCTGTTCCCAGTTCATTGGTGGTGCCACAGCTTTGGTAGAAGGTAGCCGCAGGATGCCCGCTTTTCCACACTTTCTGTCCATTCCAACAAAGTTCCTGCAACGCCACGATGTCGAAGTCGTCGTAGATTATCCTGTCACATCCTGCGAAACCTATTGACTTGCAATTCCATGTTCCAAGTTTCCAATCGTAGTCCTTATTTCGTCGCGTGGGTCTTTGCCGATTGTATCGCGTCGTATTTTCTCCCATGTTATTCGCAATGGGGATTTTTACGGGTGGCTTATTGGGCCTACGCCAACACTTTTGTCTCGCCGGAGGGCCATCGTGCCAGTTCTGTTTAACGTCCCAACCAACACTGGGACGACCACGCTGATGGGGCTACCACCTTGGATCTAGCTGGGCGTGGTGCAGCGTTTCTTACTCAGCCGCTGGATGCCAGAACAGACGCTGTTTGAGCCGCACCTCCTTGGTGAACAGACACTCGGATCGTACCTCCTCAATCTAGCTGAAGTCAGAAGGACAACAGTGCCCAGGCTGCACTACCAGCTAAGCACACAACTCTTAGCTGGCGGTCTTTGTCATCGCTTGACCCGTGGAAGCATGAGGTAGGAACTTGTGAGGACCAGAGCTATATTGGACGCTCTCCTTATCGACTCACCGTTTTGCAGCCCAAAACCTTACCTGCATACAGTCGATTTTCCCTTCTCGATTTGTACTGCTCATCATAACATTACAAAAATTCAAATTTCCAGAGGATAACCCCAAGTAACATTTCAATGGCCAAATTAGTCTTGTAGTGGTTTTGTGAACCGTCATAACACCTAACACCTTTAATATTGGTTTTATGGTGGTTCTCAGAACCTCTTCTTCTAGTTGGTTTGACTCGAAAATGTTACTCGGGATTGAGCATCCAAAACATTATCTTTGGAGAGTGAGGTTTGAAATTCCAAATTTGGTCTTTTTCGGGCAAATCTAGTGTATCCCCACTTTGGTATTGCTTCAACTCTCAAAATCGTCTCTGAAATGTTTCTACGATGCGAGAAGCTGGTTGGCGATATGAGTCATCTCAATACAGACACGCTGATTTGATTTATTATCGTTCCAACAAAGGGAAAATAAACAATTTTCCCAGCAGCTTTCTTTCTGTCTGTCTGGACCTTGAATCTGGATCGAATTGCAACGACATACATTACTGTGGTAGAACGAGTGAAAACGCTCGCGTGCAAATTTCCGACTCGAGATAGAGGGTATCGGCTTCCATACTAAGCATAGGCATATTTATCCTATGTTCGTCAAAACAAAGGATTGAAGCGCCAGATTGAATCGGTGCCGTAACCGCTTTATTTTCAAATAAGGGCCTGTACATAAACTACGTAGACTCTGAGAGGGGAGGGAGGGACCTGGTCAAAGTCTACGGTCCATACAAATTTCGAAAATTGTGTATGGACAAAAGTCTACAAGGGGGGGGGCGGTTCTGAAATTTTCAAATTTGAGTCTACGTAGTTTATGGACAGCGCCTACGATTAATGCGAAAGCGTAAGATTACTAATGGCTCTTAGACCCTACATCCCCGTACATTATTTTCTTTTTCTTTGCTACTTAAGCATTCAGCTCTCACTCGAGTGGGGAAGCGCGTCTACATCGTATTGTCGCGTCGCGTCGTCGTCTTCATCGAGAGAATTCAATGTCCCAGTTCATCAGTCCGAGATGTAGGGGAACAAAGCCCAAAATGACAAGATGGGGCAAAATGGCCCAACTCATAAAATCATTCCTGAATGGGATTTGATCATTACTATAGGTGAATGGTGTCAAAATATGTTTGCATCGAACATTCTTCTAGAAGCTGGGCCACCAAACCCACGAAGAATCTTTTGATTTCCCAATGAAAATTGGCAACTTCCGGTTTGTCGTGCTTGCAATTAAGGTTTTCTGGTGATTTTGCCAAGTGTTTCCAACGAGATTGAGGCACATATGGAGACGCATGGTTGTTGATGTCTACACTTTTCATGTTAGGGGTCATTCAAATATTACGATCATCGTTTTGCGGGGAGGGGGTAACACTCCATTTATTGAGTATATGAAAAAAGCGTGACAGAGAGAGGCAAAGGAGTCGGAAATACCCGAAAACTGATGGACGTAATTTTTGAATGTTTTCATGAAGTAGCATTTTACCCCATGGCAGATGGTCGTTTTGCACCACTTCCGTTTAACGAATCAGTTTTTAAAATCGATAAAAATCAATGAAAATGCAATAGTTTAGTGAATAGTTTTGCTGAAGTATCGAGCAACCATTGTCCAGTTGCTGTTACCACTTTAAAAGCCTAACAAATGAGGCTAATTATCATTGAAAACGATGAAAGTTTGAAAAATGGCATCTTACCCCACTTGACCCTAGTTCCGGGTTTCCCGAAACGTGCTGGTGCGGGTTGTAGTCTAGTTATGTGTATATTGAAGGGTGTCCTGGGCGTGACGAAATGTATTCCATTTTGTAGGATCTCATGGGGAGTTTCATATATGTACGTTGTCAATTGGTATGTTGACTGGTAGCACCGACAGCCTGTGTGTTATCAATAAAGTACTTCATTTGTATGCTTGGAGCGTTATGTTGGCCACGCTTGATGGCCTTTGTCAAATCAATGTAATTTGAATTTGAATTTCAATGATGCGATGGTTTGCTTAACTTTGAGAGATGTTGCATGAAATTCACTTTCTTGAATAATGGTTTTGCAAAAAAAAATAAACAACTTATATGAATTTAATACAAAAAGTAGGATATCATGTGAATCTTCCTCTTTCTATTTCTTTCCTATTTCCATTTCTATTTTCGTTCTTATTCATATTTTCTGAAATTTGGAAATTCGTATAGAGCGTAGACTTTGGCTAGACCCATGTTCTTCCCTCCAAATAGTACACACCAAGACACTTTCAGCAAAATTTTGCTGAGTTTTGCCGGGCTGAAGGGTTTAGCTTTTTTTGCTGATCTGGTTTCTGGTGATCATCAGATTATACTGAACAAATCAGCAAACTTTGCTGAATTCCCAAATTTTGAACCAGTTGGTACAAAATTTCAAGTCAATTGGTTAGGAATTGACTGGATTATAGCAAAAAGAGCCCAAAATACCGGCCACTTCCCAAATAGCTCGTTACCCTACAACACCGTTAAAACTCTTCCCCTTCTTTATAATCGCAATAATGAATACACTCACATATGTTACCAAATTGAACATACCCCTCCCCAGATTCTCGACCGGTACGGAAAAAAAATACCCAATGACTAAAAATAATCCGATAAAGATAAAATCCGCTTTCAGAACCAACACGAGAAAAACAGTTAGCACATTGCTGGAAAGTAGAAAATAAAAGCGGCAAATTTGAGAAAAGTCGTAAAAGAAGTCAAGTGCACCATTGAGCAAAATTTGTAGACGAGCTTCGAAATCGGATTAGAAGATCGATACCCTGTCAACCGGATTCGGGTTCCTTTTATAGTTCTGTATCTGATGCAAGCGATTTCCAAACAAATCGATAGTGATAGACAACGAAAATCTTTCACTGGTTGATCAGATTAGTCAGTGTCAATTTATTATAATAATCAATTTATAACACTAATGCAGAAATAGTAATTTATGCATCTGGTTGCCAAATGATGAGTTTTGCAACGAGTTGCACACACATTTTTTTGGCATTACGAAAAATGAGGTTTGAACAGGATTTTTTTCTAGTTTACACACGTCTGCAGAATGAGGTACGGCTGGAGTATCATGGTCAATCAACCTGATTTAACATGCAATTCGTTCTACTATTGATTACACACACGAAAATTAATAAAAAAGGATGTTAGCAAAATTCCCGAAAAGTGCTACTTTTCAGCACAAGTGTCAAAAAGTAGTACTTTTCAATTTTTTTTTTTGAGTTGTGCCCCAATTGCAGGGAACCGACGATAAAATCTCAGCTTTCTAGTATACATAGTTTTTTGCATATTTCTTCTAATAAGCATGAAAACTCTAGAGTGCTATATGCAATTCTAGCTGAGTAATAGCCTGGCGCCACTGCACATTGGGCAAAATCAAGCCCAAAGGTGGAAAAAATTAATAACTTTCTTAATACAAGACTTTATGTGATCATCAATGGCTTATTCGAAAGAAAATTTTCTCAAGAATTGGTTGGTGGATGATTCATGTACGGTCAACTTCACTGAAGCGAGTTATAGAGCCCGTTTTACCCCAGTTCCCCCAAAAATTTGTGAATTTCTGTTATTTTACGGCACTTGTTATGATTTTAATGATTATTTTGCTGGGATACCATCGCCCCACTCCCATTGAGTAACGTTACATACAAAAAGTTATTAAAATGTTGGAATTTTAGGGTGTTGTGGGGTCAATTAGGCAATGTTATATTTTCAAGGTAGAAATTCATTTTTTATTTTTATTTATGATTTTTTACGTGACAATAACTAAATAAATGATCGAATACACATGGTTTATTCCTAAAGAAACCATTTTTGGCGAGTTCGATCTCAAATTATTGGTTATATTTAAGTTTTCCCGCATACAAATATGAGTAGTTCCAATCCTTATACCACCGATTCCAAACATTTCCAAACAATGAGCCATTGCTTATATACTCCAAAAATATCCTAAATGTTGTTTGCGCATAGCCCCATAGACGGGAGGTGACGGCAGCATATAGTTTTAGAGTTTAGTTTACCCAAACTCCCCTATAAACTTATTTTTTATTGTTTTTAAATTAAAACAACTTTAACTTGAAACTTCTATGCATGATATGAGTTAATATTGATGAGAAGCTAACCAGTAATATCGCTACATCCTATGAAGTTTGGAAATTTAGGGAACAATGGGGTTAAATGAAAAAAAAAACAATCAAAAAGCTTGAATGACCATATAAGTTGACAAATAACTCGTTTGACTGATTGATGCACAGGTAGAAGACATATAGCCGAAGCGCTAAACGCGCGAGTATTCAGCAAACCATGCTGAGATTGTTGGGTTCGATTTTTTGTCGGTCCGGGGATTTGCATTATTGAAATTCCCTTGACATAATGTCAAATGAACGACAGCATTTCCTCAGAATTGATGTGTGTATCAACATATTGACTTCATTTTTCGTATACGGATAGTACTGACCGTCAATTTTAATGTGGATCGATTAAAAATTGATTGAGTTATGTCGAAAAACAACCCATGCAAAGAAAGAATTGAGTGTATGTAATGTAGGGTGCAAGACTTTTTGGACAGGGTGTCCGATTTTGCACAGTACGTACAGCAAAGTATCTAGCCGAATAGAAAAAAAATAAAGTCAATACCAACATCTTGAGTAATTTATATCTAACCTGAAGAGTTTTGTTTTTTGTACAATTGAACTTGATTAATTACTAAACATTTCTTTTGCATTGACCATATCCACCACTGATCTTCGTTAGTGAACAAGCAGGCGAAAGACTGCAAATACGACATAAGTTTGTTCGAGAACATCGGGCAAGGAAATCATCCCCAGAGCAAAATTCGTCAAATATAATAGCAGTATGTCTTTATAAAAACGATGAAATTGTACTACCGCCACAAACGGGAAGATTCTGCTCCAATGAACGCAACACCAGATGAAGGTGACTTCGATTATGATCAGATGTGCAAAGAGATGTGCTTAGGAAATCTATTATCTATTACTAAACGACATACACTATCTGTCATAAGTAGAGACTCACAAAAAGTA
Organism: Aedes albopictus; assembly: GCF_035046485.1. Classification (NCBI taxonomy): domain Eukaryota; kingdom Metazoa; phylum Arthropoda; class Insecta; order Diptera; family Culicidae; genus Aedes; species Aedes albopictus. The sequence goes on from NC_085138.1 coordinate 189,324,017, forward strand.
TTGCAATAATATTGACATCACCCTAACTCACCTCGATATCTCTAAAACCAGAACACCTACAAAAATTCCGCTTTAAGAAAAGTTGTTGCTTTTGGGCTTCTGAATAACATTGATGAAGACAGCATCTTTGTAAGGTAGGTATTGGAGATATCAAGGTGAGTAAATGCGATACAATATTGTTGCAATACATTTTTTTGAGTATATACTTATGACGAGTAGTGTACTTGGCTAAGTGGGATAAGACTGTCATATTATAAGTGTATAGCAAAACAAAATAAATACCTATTTGATGTTTAAGTTGCTATTTCGTTAACAAAAATATAACGAATGCATTTTGGAGACTACTCCTACAATGTGTTACTACAACCCCTATAAGGTCTATCGGCAAGCAGCAGTTTGGATATTCTCAAATTCACGCTACAGCTCCTCATCATGAAAGGCGCGCGTGTTGACGTATCGAAAATTTCGGCTGCCAGTTTTTTCGCGTTCGTGATTTTCCACCTGTTTCGTAGATACTAGATTCAGCTGAATTAAAAGTTTTATTTTTAACATAAATATTCCACCTAAGCCCATTGAAAGACGTTTGCAAAATTCGTCACACGAAACGGCATATAGCTATGGATTGTTTAACAAAGAAAAACGATTCGATGTCGGTAAATTCAAGCGGTAAGAAGAGGACCCCACCGGTAAACCAGTTGCATATGAAGAAGATGGACTTCCTTCTATCCGGTCTGCTGCGAATTGGCGTCAGCGTCAAGCTGCAAGCTTTCCAACGCTGAAGTTCAAAAATCTCGATTCCTGGAAGGACATTTTCTGGTTGAGACCGGCACTTCCCCCTGCTGAGACGACATGGCCTGTTGAGGAAGATCTCTCCAAATTATAAGAAAAGGGAATTTTCGGAAGCAATCAGCAGAAAAAAATCCAGTTTGGTGAGATCTATCCATTATTTATGTATAACTGAATTATTGTTGCTTTCAGATCAATTCAGGTAAATGAAAATTTCAATATCCTACTATATTTGTAAATATGCCAAAATTCTGCTTTTTCGCCAAGAAAAGCGTCCCATAAATTCCTATCCAAAATCCAACTCCAGATATCTATGAAGTGGGCCAAGTTCTTGGACATATTCTGAGTAGATATCTAATCAACATTTCCTCCCCATCCCCGCTGATCGTAAGGACCTGGCCAGGTGTCGATCGTTCAATGGAAGGTTTGTCAAGTCCCAGGCAACTTTTCTGGCGCATTGAACGTCTCTATCGACAGCCACCCCAGGATGTGTACGGTCGGCTATGCTATGCTATGCTATGCTATGCTATGCTATGCTATGCTATTCACGCTACAGCTCCTCATCATGAAATTCTTGGAATGGTGAATACTGGAAGTGTGCGACATGGATTATAAATATTATTTCACGTATTGATTATAAATTTCTTTTTCTTCAATACCAAAATTCCGAGAAATAAGTAGCAGCATATATTGCCCCATTATCCCCCAAACGTCATATTTAAAACATCTTTCATGTATACTCATTGAAATCAAAATGTTATAATATGAATGATATATTATATTAACTGCAATGGAACAATTTGATTATACTTTTAGGGAAATCGGGGTGAAACAGGCTTTACACCCCGCTGAAGCAATGTCGTAAGTACAAGAATCATTCGTATAGAAATTATCTGCCAAACAAGCTATTTGTCAACTTATATGGTCATTCAAGCTTTTTGAATGTTTTTTTTTCTCATTTAACCCCATTGTACCCTTGATTTCCAAATTTCATAGGATGCAGAGATATTACTGGTTAGCTCTTCATCAATATTCATGCATATCATGCATAGAAGTTTTAAGTTAAAGTTGTTTAATTTAAAAACAATAAAAAAATAAGTTTATAGGGGAGTTTGGGTAAACTAAGCTCTAAAACTATATGCTGCCGTCACCTCCCGTCTATGGGGCTATGCGCAAACAACATTTAGGATATTTTTGGAGTATATAAGCAATGGCTCATCGTTTGGAAATGTTTGGAATCGGTGGTATAAGGATGGGAACTACTCATATTTGTATGCGGGAAAACTTAAATATAACCAATAATTTGAGATCGAACTCGCCAAAAATGGTTTCTTTAGGAATAAACCATGTGTATTCGATCATTTATTTAGTTATTGTCACGTAAAAAATTATAAATAAAAATAAAAAATGAATTTCTACCTTGAAAATATATCATTGCCTAATTGACCCCACAACACCCTAAAATTCCAACATTTTAATAACTTTTTGTATGTAACGTTACTCAATGGGAGTGGGGCGATGGTATCCCAGCGAAATAATCATTAAAATCATAACAAGTGCCGTAAAATAACAGAAATTCACAAATTTTTGGGGGAACTGGGGTAAAACGGGCTCTATAACTCGCTTCAGAGAAGTTGCCCGTACAGGAATCATCCACCAACCAATTCTTGAGAAAATTTTCTTTCGAATAAGCCATTGATGATCACATAAGGTCTTGTATTAAGAAAGTTATTAATTTTTTCCACCTTTGGGCTTGATTTTGCCCAATGTGCACTGTATCGTCGCATACTGTCACAATTTACGCCTCATTTTGCATTATGTTGCCGTAAACTCATTGCATAGCCTGACGTCGCGTCGATTTGTCTCTTGGCATCCATATTTATGCATGAACTATGTATATACAATGCAGTAGACGTACGGATCTTTCCCTCCAAGTAGTATGGAATGTGCTGCTATGCCTAATGGATGCGGAGGAGGCAAAATTATTGCCTATACGCTTGATTGTGTTGTAAAATGCAAATTTAACTCCTATGATATTCGTTCAAAACCGGAAGAGCACATTACTGGATGAACGTTGCACATTGTGGAATATGAGCAAAGGCGATCGCAAATACTGTTATACCTTTATACCTTTATATTTCGGTTTTCACTTCACAGCAAAAGAGGAGAATGTGATGAATTTTCATTTTCTACGTGGAAAATTGTCGACGTTGGTGACAGAACCGTTGTTGTACTTATTTTAACAAATTTGGCCCTTAGTGAAAACATCATAAATTGCATAAAACGAGCTCACCAATCTATATATATTACATCATAAATATGAAATTCCAGAGTTGTCTGCTTGTCCTTCCGTCACGCTTTTTTTTCCTTCTAAACCATAGGGGGATAATCTGCAAACAGACACCCTAACAGGAAGGTTAGGATAGTGTGGGGCTGAGGCCGTCTTCTACTACAATAGTAGAAGCCAGGACTACTCTCTCCTCGACCCACTAAACACATTCCTATGGTCGCCAAACCCTACGTCTCTCCGGAACCACCAAGAAGGTATTGCTTCAGAGAGGGGCTAGTGCATATTGCACCCTCAAGGTTAGCTGCGTAGCCTGCAGCAACGAACATCGATGACTCGCTTTGGAGAGTCCATCACGGTAACATGCTGGCGCTTAGCCAGTTTCCCGAGTGGTCCTCACCACTCCCTTTGTCCTCGGAAGGTGGGCAGGGTCAACCCCGCCCGCGCCCTACTGCTGAGCGGCCATCAGGAACTGATGACCACATGCAACCCGATCTGACCTGCCCGTAAGGTAGGTAGTAGCTCCCAGACGATATGGGTAATAGCCGTTGAAACGGCGTTCCAGCCAAACTCATCCCTAAACATCCTCTGGACCAAATTGTCCGGAGTTGTGTCCTCCCCGCATGTGGCAAGCATGCGGTCACGCATTGTGCGAAAACGCGGGCACACGAACAAAACGTGTTCCGCCGTTTCCTCTAAACCATTGCACACTGGGCATTCAAGAGAATCCGCATGCCCGAAACGGTGTAGATACTGTCGGAAGCAACCATGACCTGTAAGGACCTGTGTCAGGTGGAATGTAACTTCCCCATGGCGCCTATTAATCCAACTATCTACCCTCGGTATCAGCCTATGGGTCCACCTTCCTTTGGTGGAACTGTCCCACGCGCGCTGCCATTTGACCATAGAGGCCATCCTGGCAGTCCTGCGTATGCCTCTTGTGCCGCGCATTTCGAAGCACTCCATGTCCTCACTGATAAGAATGCTGATAGGCACCATACCAGTAATGACGCAGAGAGCGTCGTGTGACACGGTACGGTGCGCTCGCAACCCGCAGGCACATAAGCCTGTAAGTACTTTCTAGCTTCCGTCGCTAGCATTCAGTACTTAACGCGTGCCCCACGCCGGGCCGCCATACCTAAGTATGGACGTAGCAACACTAGCCAGAAGCTTGCGCTTACTGGCGTACACCGCAGAGCTATTGGACATCATCCGGGACAGTGCCGCAATAGGACACGTTCGGTGTAGTACTAGAATTGTAGTAATGAGCTGAATTTTTGTATGGTGAGAAGGTGAATTCTCCGTTTCTACAAGGAAATGGTGCAAAAAGCGTGGGTATTATGATTCCTTGTCTAATTTAATGCTATTTGAGCAAAACTTTGGGTAACTGTATTCTTTAAATTGCAAGAAATGGAGACAACAACAACAATGTTGCCCAAAGTTTTGCTCAAACAGCATCAAATTAGGCAATGATTCATAATACCCACGCTTTTTGCACCATTTCCTTGCAGAAAAGGAGAATTCACCTTCTCACCATACAAAAATTCAGCTCATTACTACAAATCTAGTACTTTCTGATTGCGTCCTAAAGCTGTGGAGGCTCTTTTACAGGCATAATCGACGTGGCTACCGAAGGTAAGCTTGTCGTCGATCATCACGCCCAAGTGTTTGACAGAGCGCTTAGACATGATAGTGCACTCTCCTACACTGATCTCCGTCTGCTGCGCCGATTGCATGTTGTTAACAACCGTCACCTCTGTCTTGTGGTGAGCCAGCTCCAGTTTCCTGGACCGCATCCACGCCTCCACAACCTTGATCGAGTGGTTGGTAGTCAACTTTACCTACTCGATCGTTTCACCGTAGACTTCGAGTGTAATATCGTCGGCGAATCCGACAATCACCACTCCCACTGGGTACTCCAACCTCAACACCTCTTCGTACATGACATTCCATAACACCGGGCCCAGGATGGAACTGTTACTTGCCAGCTCAGGGTTAATATGCTCAAGGTCGCTTATTGACTTGTTCCCTCAACACCCACACAGAGGAAGGGCACTCACGAAGAGCAAGCAACTGCTCGAATTACACTTCTACCCACTGGGCTTTACCTGGATCAAAATTAACGGCAATTAATGTTGTACACAATGTTGTACACCGAGAAAATTCAAATCATAAAAGGAAATTGCACGGGAAATCCAAAAGTGGAAGTAAACTGATTCCTCTATGAACCCGACAACGCGGAAATACAACAAGAAGTGGAACTATTAATTACCAGGGCTATGTTCCTTGAAAAGAATAGCTACTGAGGCTAATTACGGTAATAATTCTTACAATTTATTGACGTCATGTCACAGGGGTACTTGCGTGATTTGGGCGGATATTCCTGGCGGGCTTGGTGGTGGTTTCGGTGGCAGGCGGTTGTAGGCGTCGACGGCTCCTACGGTCTACCGGACCAGCAATCGGAATGGGGATACCGACGGCCGTAATGGTCAACGGGACTGGCCGGGGGCTGGCGGATTGGATCCCGCGACGCACTTGAAAGGTTGATGGTGGGTTTCCAAAATGGCGGGGAATCACCACCCGGGTCGGATGACGATGTCGTACCGTATCCCAGACACGGAAACGAAAGCGTGGTGTATCGGCGACGTGGCGAAGGCGAGGCGGTGGACTACGGCGGCTAGTGGCTTGGAAGATGGCGGCGGTGGCTAACAATTCTTGGCCGGGCTTGGCAATGGCCGGACGGGAGACGGGATTCGCTCCAACAGCAAGGGTCACGTGGCTGTTTCAACCTGGATGCGCGGCGTATCGAGCCTCTTCCGATCACACCTTGTCTTGCTCGGTCCTCCGGAACGTTGTCTGCCGGAAAAAAGCGAATAAACAGAAAAAGGCCCGCTTCGTGGACCTGCCCACCAAATTAGTACCCTGTGACGTCATAGATTTAGCCTCTTACAATTTTGACACATTTTCACTTAACAATTAACAATTACCTTTTTCTTCTGTATTTCCTAATATAAACGTTGTAGATTATCACTATCTCGGCTAACGTTTGGATGTACGCATTCTATAAACAGTTTTAATCACATTAACTCACAATTAACAATTAACAACTATTTCTCTTTACTAACCGTACTAATTTCTAACCAATGCACGCTTTTAACACAACTAACAAAATAACTATTGTTTTTTGTACAATTACCACCTAAACAAAAGAAACAAAACACTAATTATTAACACTTCCACTTCTTCTTAACTTTACTCTAACCTTTTCAAAAACGGTTCTAATAAACTTCGCGCACTTCTAATACTTTCAGGATTTCCAGGCAATAAGAGAGTTTCCTCTGCGATTTTATCCTTTTTATAAAAATTGCAAATCATGGATGAGCCGAAGTTGTTCATCAATCGTTCCCGTCGTACATTCGGGAACGATTTTTGACAGTTATGCTCTAAACATAGCCATAATTGATTTTGGTTCCACCTATGGGACAGTAGTGCAAATCCGGGCGGGATTTTTATGTTATCCTGTCACGGAGAGTAGCTTACATTGCTCAAAAGCACCCACCCATACCGATAGAGTGTTGTGAGTGGAGCAGCGATCACTACACACATCAAGCCACTGTGTGCAGCCACTGACCCATTTAGTGTTAGTCGGATGTGTATTTATTTAAAGGGCGTATTATTCTATTGGGAAGAGGGAATATCAAATTGCGGTGGAGCCGACAAATAAAAATTGTAACCGCTGGTTACATTACCCCCTCATCCTCCTTGAATGAAAAGAATTTTCATTCATTTTTATGATTTTCATCTGATTCATAATCAAATTTTTTTTGATTAAAGCAAATTGACCAAAATAGGCCCTTTTCGAAAGTCTTTCACCTTTTTCGCTCTCACGAAAAAGAAAAGGAACTCAAAGTAACTCAACCAACACCACTGGGTGTCGAGAACTGTCAAATCATCGACTGGTTTGTTTACATACCGACGCGAAATCGAACTACGGTGCATGCGAGTCGTCGAACTTTTCCGCGGGTTTTCCACGAAGTTTTCGCGAGTTTTCCGGCTGTTTCGCAACAAAATCTCGTCCGGCGAAAGAAGAATCTCGGGGTGCGCAAATATCCGCGATCAAAAGGTGCATTAACCGGTTGTGATGGCACTTGCTGTTGGGGGGATCGACTGATGAGGAGATGATTCTTTTGGGGGAAGCGATTATGTTTAGCCAGGTAAGTTTGTTTTTCTTATGTTTTCGTTAGTCGACGGTGACCTTGACTTTGATTTTCAATCGTTTTCAGCTGTTAACGGGGTTCGGCGATTTTACCGACGGTTTTGTTTTTCAATGAACGTCCGGACGTGTTTACTGAATGGTAAGTTGTGAATCAAATAAAACGAGTGTTTTGAAGAGTGAATCGAATCGTTTTTTCTAGCTTTCTGGCTTCAGGTCGCAAACGGAGAACACTCCGATTGGTTTTCCTGATTCGTCGGCCAGTTCGTACGAGCTGGTGCCAACTCGAGCGAGGACGGTGCAGGGTACGTACAAGGCGTCCAATTTGGCATTGTACGAGTCCGCTGCGGAAGATTGACGGAAGTTCCGTCGGAAAACCCGCTGGCCCACAGAATAGACCGGCGCAGAAGTTTTAGAGCGGAGATTGTACGTGCGGATGTTTTTGTCGTGGCTTTTCCTCAAGTTTTGTTGCACTATGGAATAAATACGTTCGTCGATTTTTCCCTTCCTTTCCAACCTCTCCTCGTCGGACACTTCGTCCGTCTCCCTATCCATCCTATGTTCCTCTCCAGATCCTACTATCTCATGTCCGAAAAGAATCTTGTAGGGGGAGAATCCGGTGGCTGTGTGGGGGGTGCTATTAAGACAGTATTCAATCTCGGACACTCGGGTGTCCCAGAGCTTTTGATTTTCTTTGACGTACGATCTAATGCAAGCATTGATCGTACGGTTTAGACGCTCGACAGGATTTGATTGACTGTGATGTCTTGCGTTTTTCCAGTGTTGGATTTTATGTTTCGTCAGAAGAGTATTGAACTCTGATGACAGAAATGTTGAGGCATTGTCGGTAATTACGAATTCTGGGACTGAGTATCTTCGGAACCAGGATTCTTCTAAAATTTTGGTGACTAACGTAGCCGAAATTTTCCTAACAGGTGTGAGCAAGCACCACTTTGAAAAGAGGTCCATGACCACGAGCAAATGGGCATTCCCGTTTTTACTGCGGGGGAGGGATTGTATAAAATCTAGCGCTATGATTTGAAAGGGTTTACTAGTCAATCTTTGACGACCCGGCGCTGGAGTCTGAGATTGGTTTGAAGGTTTGTTTTGTAGGCACATTGAACATTTTCTTATATAATTTTTCACGTCGTTTAACATTTTAGGCCAGAAATATTTCTTCTTAACGAAAGCTAAGGTTTTTTCGCAACCAAGGTGCATTTTATCGTCGTGCTCTTCCACGAGGATTTTCTCTCGCAACGACTCTGGCACACAGGTCTTCCAGGAGAATCGATAGTCAAGCAGATCGTCCTGTGAGGAAACCAACTTTTTAAGGAGTCCGTTCTCATACCGGAAGTCTTTAAACTTTTCAGGGTCAGCCTTGACTTTCTTCACCATGTCAGCATACCAACCATGGTCACTGCTGGACACGGCTAGTTCCTCAACGGAACGAGACAAAGCATCGGCCACGATGTTGTCTGCACCTCGGCGGTGTAGGACAGTCATGTCATACTTTTGAAGCTCTATGCTCCAACGGCATAGGCGAGATGAAGTACGCCAACTACTTCGCATGATATAGGTCAACGCAGAAGCATCTGTGTAGACCGTGAATTTACTGCCCTCTACGTAGCAACGGAATTTCTCAATAGAATTGAGTACGGCTAGACCTTCCTTTTCTGTTGCGAAGTACCGTTGTTGGGTAGTGGTCAGTTTTTGGGAATAGTATGCGATGGGTTTTTCTATACCGTCATGCGTTTGCGTTAGCACACCAGCAATAGCGGCGTCGCTTGCATCGCAGTGAATGGTGAATGGAAGACTAAAATCGGGGTTCGTTAGGATTGGAGCGCTAATTAATATTTCTTTGATTTTGTTGAATGAAGCTTCTGCTTTATCATTCCAACACACAGACTTCGGCTTATTCTTGAGAAGATCTGTGAGATGTTGTGTGTAATTACTATAGTTGGCCAAGAACCTCCTATAATAATTACACATCCCCAAGAATCTTCGCAAGGCCCTCAAGGAAGTAGGTCGCTCATAGTTGACTATGGCAGCTACTCTATCTGGGTTTGGTCGCAGCCCGTTTCTTCCTAGTATGTACCCTAGGTAAGTAACCTCTGGTACACAGAAATGAGACTTGTCCATATTGATGGACAGATTGGCAGCTTTTAGTCTCGATGCAACCTCCTGAAGTATGGTCAGGTGTTCCTCAAACGTTTCGCTGACGACTATAATGTCGTCAAGATAGACGAAAACGTTTGGTTCCAGTTCACCACTGCCCAGAACTCGGTCCATCAGCCGTGATAGTGTGGCTGGACTGTTCACCAGACCGAAGGGCATCCGGGTGAACTGGAACAATCCCCGTCCCAACACAGAAAAAGCAGTGTATTTGCGCGATCTAGGATGAAGGGGAACTTGTAAGAAGGCCTTAGACAGGTCCAACGTGGTGATGTAGTTAGCTTTTCCTAGTCGGCTTAAAATTCGGTCGGAGTGTGGGAGGGGATAGGAATCCCTGACCGTACGCTCATTCAGTTTACGCGCATCTAGACAAAGGCGGACCGATCCATCCGTTTTATCCACAGGGACTAAACGCAGGGCCCAGTCGCTGTAGGATTTTTCTATGATTCCACACTTGAGCATCTTATCTAGTTCTATGTTAACTTGCTCTTGCTTCTTCGGTGATGTGGGAAATGGGTTGATTCGGGCTGGAGCAAGCTTTTTAGCTTCCTCAGTAAGCTCTATACGATGGGCAATCCAGTTGGTCGTATCCAGAACGCCATCTGTGGCAATTTTGAATTGCATTTTAACTTTATCCAGGCTTGCGGTTTGTTCTTCGGATAAATCTGTCTCCGAGCCTTCCAAGGAGGACTGATTTTCCGGTATTAGATTTTCTCCCGCGGCCACCTCTTCAACCTGGATTTGGCCAATCGTGGGACGGATTTTAAATGCTCTCCAGAAGTTCATTCCCAAGAGAATTCTTCTTTTGAGTGATGGAACTACTAAAGTATCGACCATTTTAGTAGCCCCATTGAACGTGATAGGTAAGTATACTAAACCAGTGACTTCCAATTCCTCACCGTTGGCGGTCCGCAGACTCACCTCGGACGGAAAAAGTTTTAATCCACATTTTCTTATCAAATTCAGAGCACCGATCCCAAGGATGCTCAGATGGGCTCCGCTATCCAAAAGACCAACCATAGGCGTTTCGAAAACGGAGACTTTCACAAACGGTCTGTCGTCATTGGCTAAGTTGATTATCGTTTCGTACGTTTGAAAATTGTGTGAATGGACATATTCGGTAGGAGAAACTTTGTCTAATCCAAAGTTTAGCAAAGCCTCTCTGACTTCGGCAACAGAGTTGAGGGACTTTATTGTCGGTCGAACTGTCTGCCCTCGGGAACAGTTTTCGACGCGTTTTTTGCACACCATGGACACGAGGCTGTGTCCACGTTGAGGAATCCACATTTTTGACAATATTTGTGCTTCGGTCTGTCGCAGTCGCGAGCATGATGACCTTGAAGACGACAATTGAAGCAATATCCATCCTTGAGAGGTTTATATTTTTCGACTAGTACCTGTAAAATATCTTGTTGTTCGTTCGGCCGGACAGGACTTTTGGACTTTCGCGGCCGCGAATCGTTTTCTTCATCAGAACCGCGTCGATCTCTCGACGAATTATGGAACGTACGCGATTTCTGTTTCTCCTCTGACTTGGCCTTCGTTTTAGGCTTCGTCCCCGTATTGATTTCGTTCACTTGCGAAGGTTTACTACGTGTATTCGAGTCATTGGCGGGTGTATGATATTTGTACCAATACGTCGCGTCTAACCGTCTACCAAACTTCTTAAGATCGGCCAGATTGTCAATTTCCGACGAAACAACGTGGCCTTTGTAATCCGCTCTCATGTTGCGAAACACGATTTCGAATTTTCGACGTTCGGTCATCGGTTTGGTCAACGAGTTGAAAATCTTTTGCAACTCGATGAAATAATCTTGAAAGGTTTCGCGTGGACCTTGTTTTCTCGCGATCGCGCGTATTTCCGACGTATGGTCGTGATCGGGGCTTAAGAACTCGCGCTTCAGCTCCTCCTTGAGTTCTTCCCAAGACGTAAAATCTTCGTTTTCAAAACCGGTCATAAACCAAGTTTTGGCGGCTCCACTGAAAAGATGGATGGCCGATCGGAACAAGTCTTTCGGCGACATGTCCTCGGATTTCGCGTAGAATTCAACTTCTTTAAGAAACTTCATCAAATTCTGACCATTATCCGCGCCGTCGTACTTTAGTCTCCAGTCAGACACTGGACGATTTCGCGGTTTGCTTTCGCGTTTCTTTTCGCGGACCGGTTTCGGAGGCTCATCCGATGGCCATCCGGATTCTGTACCGGACGAATCTTTGGATTCAGAACTCGTACTTCTGACCCTCTGTCTAACGCGACGGGACGATTTTCGCAGTTTCGCGTTCGAATTATCTACCTGTCCAGGACCGAATGGAACATTCAATTGATTAGAAAAATTACCCATAGAACCAGCTCCCAACATCTGTTGAGTGGCCCACATTTGCATCTGGGGGTTCCCAAACATCCACGGTGGCATCATCCATGGAAGGAAATTTGTTGCTAAATTTTGACTCGCGACGGGATTGTCGACTGATTTTAAATTTCTTTTGCTAGAACGGTTCGAAGAAACGACTGATTCTATCTCTTCATTTTGCTTGTCACCAGCGTTCTGGTTGACTGAAAGCATTCTCGAAAACGATTGGTTAAGTTGTTCGATTACGTCTCGTTGTCCCGAAAATAACGAAAAGTGTGTATTAAAGGCCCCACGAATACTCGCTATCAACGAGTCTATATCCGCGAGATCATCTTCTCTGTCCGTGTTATCTGGCAACCGCTTCGCACGTGCGAAGTAATGTACGAGTCGCGTTTTGAGGCTTTCTCGAATTCCATCAAACTTTGATTTATTGACTAAAAAATCTTTAATCTGTTTCACCCTCGTATCGATAATTTTAATCTCATCATCTACCGTAGTGTTCAACCGTTCGAACTCTAGATCGCGATTTGCTCCCTTCTCCTCTTTCAACCGATCTTTCAAACGTCTCATCAGTGCCGCGCGCGTCTCGGTTTCGGTGAATGGAAGCCCTCGAATTTTCAATTCATATTCAATCTCCTCACGATCGAGGTGATGAATCGACAAACCGGTGTATAACAAATCAAATTCCACATCCATCTTGGATGTGAATGAAATTCAACAGTTCTCAAACACTCTTTCTCCTTCGTTTGGAGGACGAAGATAAATTTCCAAACAGTAAGCTGTTTTTACCACCCCTACCGGGGGATGAAAAAGGATTCAAATTTAAATTTTTGTTGGGCGCCAATTGTTACTTGCCAGCTCAGGGTTAATATGCTCAAGGTCGCTTATTGACTTGTTCCCTCAACACCCACACAGAGGAAGGGCACTCACGAAGAGCAAGCAACTGCTCGAATTACACTTCTACCCACTGGGCTTTACCTGGATCAAAATTAACGGCAATTAATGTTGTACACAATGTTGTACACCGAGAAAATTCAAATCATAAAAGGAAATTGCACGGGAAATCCAAAAGTGGAAGTAAACTGATTCCTCTATGAACCCGACAACGCGGAAATACAACAAGAAGTGGAACTATTAATTACCAGGGCTATGTTCCTTGAAAAGAATAGCTACTGAGGCTAATTACGGTAATAATTCTTACAATTTATTGACGTCATGTCACAGGGGTACTTGCGTGATTTGGGCGGATATTCCTGGCGGGCTTGGTGGTGGTTTCGGTGGCAGGCGGTTGTAGGCGTCGACGGCTCCTACGGTCTACCGGACCAGCAATCGGAATGGGGATACCGACGGCCGTAATGGTCAACGGGACTGGCCGGGGGCTGGCGGATTGGATCCCGCGACGCACTTGAAAGGTTGATGGTGGGTTTCCAAAATGGCGGGGAATCACCACCCGGGTCGGATGACGATGTCGTACCGTATCCCAGACACGGAAACGAAAGCGTGGTGTATCGGCGACGTGGCGAAGGCGAGGCGGTGGACTACGGCGGCTAGTGGCTTGGAAGATGGCGGCGGTGGCTAACAATTCTTGGCCGGGCTTGGCAATGGCCGGACGGGAGACGGGATTCGCTCCAACAGCAAGGGTCACGTGGCTGTTTCAACCTGGATGCGCGGCGTATCGAGCCTCTTCCGATCACACCGTGTCTTGCTCGGTCCTCCGGAACGTTGTCTGCCGGAAAAAAGCGAATAAACAGAAAAAGGCCCGCTTCGTGGACCTGCCCACCAAATTAGTACCCTGTGACGTCATAGATTTAGCCTCTTACAATTTTGACACATTTTCACTTAACAATTAACAATTACCTTTTTCTTCTGTATTTCCTAATATAAACGTTGTAGATTATCACTATCTCGGCTAACGTTTGGATGTACGCATTCTATAAACAGTTTTAATCACATTAACTCACAATTAACAATTAACAACTATTTCTCTTTACTAACCGTACTAATTTCTAACCAATGCACGCTTTTAACACAACTAACAAAATAACTATTGTTTTTTGTACAATTACCACCTAAACAAAAGAAACAAAACACTAATTATTAACACTTCCACTTCTTCTTAACTTTACTCTAACCTTTTCAAAAACGGTTCTAATAAACTTCGCGCACTTCTAATACTTTCAGGATTTCCAGGCAATAAGAGAGTTTCCTCTGCGATTTTATCCTTTTTATAAAAATTGCAAATCATGGATGAGCCGAAGTTGTTCATCAATCGTTCCCGTCGTACATTCGGGAACGATTTTTGACAGTTATGCTCTAAACATAGCCATAATTGATTTTGGTTCCACCTATGGGACAGTAGTGCAAATCCGGGCGGGATTTTTATGTTATCCTGTCACGGAGAGTAGCTTACATTGCTCAAAAGCACCCACCCATACCGATAGAGTGTTGTGAGTGGAGCAGCGATCACTACACACATCAAGCCACTGTGTGCAGCCACTGACCCATTTAGTGTTAGTCGGATGTGTATTTATTTAAAGGGCGTATTATTCTATTGGGAAGAGGGAATATCAAATTGCGGTGGAGCCGACAAATAAAAATTGTAACCGCTGGTTACAGAACCTTCAGGTATCAGTAGGTCGGCTCTAGAGGCACGTTCTCCTCCATTCGGGAAATTTGTGCCATGGATGGAACCTTGCGGGACTCCTGAGGTTATGTGAAAGCACTTCCGACCCACCTCCGTGTCGTAAACTAGTACGCGATTCTGAAAGTAGCTTCCGAGAATCTTGTACAAGTACTCCGGTATCCCCAGACGCAAGAGCGCATCAGCAATAGCAGCCCAACTGGCGCTATTAAATGCATTCCTTACATCCAGAGTCACTACCCCGCAGAAGCGAATTCCCCTCCTCTTAGGCTCAAGTGCTTTCTCGGCGGTTTTTGTAACCGACAACATAGCGTCTACGGTGGACCTCCCCTTCCGGAAGCCATACTGGTTGCTCGAAAGACCATTTACGCCCTCAGTGAACCGCAACATTCTATTGAGGATGATCTTTTCGAGCACCTTCCCCGCCGTGTCAATCAAGCATATTGATGTATATGCCGACGGGTCTCCGGGTGGTTTCCCCGCCTTTGGCAATAGTACCAGGCTCTGCCTCTTCCAAGCTTCTGGGAAAACTCCCTCGTCCAGGCATTTCTGCATAGCAGACCTGAACATCTCGGGAGCCTCTGCAATAGCTACTTTTAAGGCCAGGTTCGGAACTCCGTCCGGACCTGGGGCCTTACCTACGCTAAGGGACTTAGCTATCCCCGCAAGTTCCACATCGGTGACCCTCTCCTCATCACCAGCCCCAGTCCCCAGCTGTCCTACGAAAGGAGGCCAAGGACTAGGATCATGACGCGGAAAAAGTCCTCCAATGATCCCCTCCAACATCTCTGGAGATTGCTCTGTAGGAGCCATCACATCTCTCGTCTTGGCCATAACGATCCTGTAGGCGTCACCCCACGGGTTCGTATTGGCACTCTGACAGATACCCTCAAAGCAGGCCTTTTAGCTTGCTCTTATCTCAGTCTTGAGCGCGGCTTTTGCAGCGGCGAACACCACCCGCCGTTCGTTTCGCTCTTCCTCTGTCACGCTTTGAATGTTTCACATAGTATGACAGTTATACAATTACATTAGGGTAAGTGTACCAATTATGGCTATACATAGTACCAATTATTCGCCATAGTTGATTTTCACCATTTACCGATGTAAATCAACAAGAAAAAATTTGTGAACAACAGATCACGTTCACAAGAGATCCCTGCCCTTCGGTTCAGAAAGGGGTATGGGCGCGTTCTGCCAACTTGGTCGAGGCAGATTTCATGTGAGAACAAGTTGCATACGGACATTCAAAAGTGCCTGAACGAAAGATGCTGCTTGTGAGGATCACTTGAAGATCGGATGGATGATCATTCTTTTTTTTTAGAATATTCGCGTTCGTCTATGTGTTGCTCTTCGTGTTCGTATATTTTAAGTTTCATCTTCAACTGAGTTTCATGAACGCTGCTAGTCAGCAGGGATGATCTTCGCATCTGCATCCGTTGAACCATTCTGAATGGCCGTCGTGAAAGTATCACCAAAAGCGCTACTAACATTTCTTTAATATTTTCATGTATCTGAGTATCATGAGTGATAGCAGTAAGCAGGGATAGCAGTGAAAAATGGAAGTAATGCAGTACGACGGTGGTGCGATGCTGGTTAAAAATTTCGCTGGAGATGAGCATTGTTTGTACTCAGCCATGTCTAAGACGTGCTCCGAAGTCTCAGGAAAGGAAGCATGCATAAAGCACTAATCTACAAAATCCCGGGAAAAAGTTGAAAAACCTTATTTCACGTGGAAATCCAGCGGTAGACAAGATGTAGATATGGACGGATGTTCGTTGGAATTGGAAGGACATTGGTAATGACAGCCGAATTTAAGAAAGCGACGAAGCGATTGTAGCAGGAGATGGTGAAGTTGGACTACGAAGACGATTTGCTAGAAACCGCAGGCAGCAAATGACATAGGCTTATCGTATTTCGATGGAGATGGCGATGAGGACGAAGTAGCATTCCAAGAACATAACCAAAATTTAATCACAACTACCTACCACAAAAAAACAACACGATCGAACGAAAATAGGAAAGAGCAACCCAGCAAAACCAGTATGTATGTTCAAAACGCTTACCCCAAACAAGCGACCCAAAGGTAAATTACGTTGACCATTTAACTAACAACACATTCTCTTACAGCTCAATACACCACATCGATTTCCCACCTTTCCCAATCCTTAAGGCCACGCAAAACTTAAAAGCCGCAGAGCTAAAGAGGTTGCTATGCCTACTCCCAAATTCAAAGGTGTATTATGGACAATGCAAGTTCTCGGACTTGCATTGGAGACTTGGCCCTACGACCCCCTTGTGCATCAATAAAATAAAATAAATAAAATAAAATAAACAGATCACGTTCACAAAAGATGGTCGCACTCATTTAAACTCCACATTTTGCTCAAATCTTGGTAGAAATAAATCATTTTCCTTAACATTTTGGCTTCCTTGCACCCTTTTTCGCCATAGTGTACCAGTTATGGATAACCCCATAAGGAATGCATGCAAATAGTGCCGAAAGGAACCAAAGTTAAAAAATGTTACCATAACTGGTACAAGGTTCCTATCATTGGCACACGCTGTAATAAATACTAAAAGTAGTTTTGGCTCCGTTTCTATATTTTTCCTGTAAAGTATGGAAACTAAGCTGTCTTTCAACTTATTGATGACATTCGTTGGTCTTCTCGTTATTTTTGTATAAATAGCTTTCCTTAGGTAGTGTCATAATTGGTACATGCACCTATCTTTGCATCGTGCCATCGTGAATAGGTATTGTTCATGCAGTTGAAAATCGGAAATTTTGACACACGAAGATCGATTTTTCTCCAAAACCGTGTGTCGGACGCACGTCGGGCACAGTGCGCTGGATAGAGGGCCAGGTCCGCTGTCCAGCGCACTACGTCCGACGTTAGGTTTCACGTATGGATTTTGAGAAAATTCGATTGTCGGGGTGGGGAAACTTCGGGTTTCAACCGCGACGACAATACATCGTTGCATTGGTACATCGTTGCATTTCTGCATCAATCCTGTAGAACAGGGGTTCTCAAACTTTTTCGGCTAGCGACCCACTTTTGATTTACATGGAATTGAGCGACCCACCAGCTCAAATTTGCAAATCATACGTCTTTTGTGCAAAATTCGGACTTTTTGCGTAAATACCTTCTATCCTTTTCCTATTTGTTTTTTATAAACTCGCGTAGCATTTACACTTACATCTTTCAAGTTTTAAAGTTTTTTTTACTCAAAATAAGGTTGGCGATCAGTATCAGACAAACTGTTTGTCTAGAATTAAAGATAAGTTAATTTAATCAGTCTGGCTCCATGCAACGCTACATACCACCACAGAATTTAGGTATTCTCTTAGGAACAAAGGAAACATAGAACTCATACAAAGTCTTTGAAAATATAGTGGCAATTTTATGCTTCTGCAGAACTTTCAAAATTTCCTTTGTTGTATATTTTCGACGTGTGGGTAAATATCAAGTAAATTTTTCAAAAAAAAAAAAGGAACAAACCATGTGCATTCGTGGAATCGAGTTTAGTTCTGTGCCTTCAGGGGACGGGGATGGTCAAAGTGGCTCCGTAGCTTGGAGGAAAGAAGCGCCCATCTAGCGAATTGGGAGTCGTAAGTTCGATTCCCACCGGAGCACGTGCATTTTTTTCATAAACTAAATCTCAATTTGTTCTTCAAACACGTGTTTCTGTTTCGTGTATGAATCTCAAAGCAATCAAACGTTGAAAAATAAAAAGATAATTCGGTGGAGGTTACCAAACGTTCATTAGCTTGCTTTTGCTGCATTTTTTTTGGAATTTCAATTTTCTTTCTGAAACTCTAACTATTGACCGTGTAAAACTAGCTGAGTTACTGAAAATGTAAACTTAAAGCAACAATTTGAACTCATTTTTTTTCCAGAAGACAAGGAAAATGTAAAAGTTCATCAGAATCTTAACCCTTCAGTGCGCGCGCTGTTGTAAAAAGTACAACACTACCAAAAAACCTCGATTTTCGTATACAGCGCGAGCGCGGTGCAGTTTCGGTTGCATGATGGCGCGCGTCCTGGAAGGTTAAACCTTCTGACTGAAAACTCATAATTTTGAGATAACTGCCACTTCTCCATGAGAATTTATAAATTTAAAACATGCTTAACAATATCATTTGACATAAAATAATTAGGACGTTTATTACAATATCGCCCAAGAATTCGCGACCCACCAAAAATTAGCCCGCGACCCACCAGTGGGTCGCGACTCATAGTTTGAGAAACGCTGCTGTAGAAAGTTCTAGAAGTTTCTTCCATTCCATGGAATTGGAACCCTACAACAGTCAACAATGTACGAACCAAGGTTGGATACTTAATTGTATGCCTCTATAGATGCCTGCAGTCAGACCCGTGCACAGAAACGACGGCAAAGGGAGGGGTTTTTCCTGATTTCAGCAAAAGGCGGAGGGGCGCCTAGTGTATGGGACATCGGTGAAGCGGGGGGGGGGGGCGGTTAACAAACACCCCCCCCCCCCCCCCCTGTGCACGGGCATGCATGTAATTCGGGAGCGAAAGTGGAGGTGAGTCGGCCACACTCTATGCAGGAGCGAAAATGAAATATGTAAACAAGCATTAGATTGGGACCTAGCTGGACATCGCAGCAGAAGCAGACCCAAAGGCTCAAGGCGGCGCAACCTCAACAAGGAAATAAATTAAGTCAACAAAAACTTGACTTGATGATGGCGGCCAGCATGGAGAGGAGATCTTTCAATTAGGCCCTCTACACCACCATGTGTGCTCAGTACTGAAAGTAATGTACCGTAAAACGGGGTATCATTGATCAACGGGGTAACATTGATCGGCTTGACCGACTTCATGAAATTCAAACAAACATTTTTAATTGAATCAGTATCTGCTCACCAATGATATTTCGTAATCTGCTATTAAATAACATGGAATTCCTGAAAATTTAATTTCATAAACATTGAAATAAATCGATTTTTCCATAACTGCGTTTCATAACGCAATGAGATACATTGCCAAACATTCATGCTTGGTATGAAAACTAGATACAAAATTAAGTTAGAAATCACTATATAACTTCAATATGGTATCCTAGAGTTGGTCGGAGATGAACCAGCCCCTGGCTGAAAATCTCGATAATAAAGATAATAATAATAATCCTATAGTTAGATTTTATAAACGATTTTTTTTTATTAAAGTGCAATAAAATATACGATTTATTCAAAGTATGCTATCAATTCCTTGAGCCGTTGCCTACCTTGAGACGTTATTCGCGGTTTATAGGATTTTAATCCTAAAATAACTCAAAAAGTACATAACTTGTAATAATTTAAACAACATATTTGAAAAGAGAGACCCCAAATTTAGTAAGTAAGGGTATTTTCAACAAAAACGAACATTCATTGATCCCTGACATGATCAATGTTACCCCAAATCTGCAAAATCAAAAATTAGAATAAAAGGCCTATTTTAACATGTTTTGATGTTTCCCAATACTTTTTCGAGTAGCTTAACACATACTGACAGGGCCAGTACTTGTTTTAAAAATATAAAGATTGTAACGTTTGCTTCAACAAGAGAATTATTCAAGAAATATCTAAAATTTTGATCAATGTTACCCCGGATTACGGCACACGGAAAAAACGATAAACCCAAAAATAAGTACTTTCACTTTTCCGTGTAAGTAGTACCGAAGAGTCAAAAGTAAAATTTACATGATTCACGAAACTCCAGCAAGGACCTTCCTAAGTATTCGCTAAGAATAATGGAAAAAGCCTACCAATACTTTCAATGGTAATATTTTTCTCAAATATCCGTCACTAAACAAGTTCCAAGAAACCTGCAATATTTTAACATAAACTTCTCTAAAAATCTAAAGTACAATCCAATTTGCGTTTCTCAAATTTTACGTAATATCTGAGAAGGGATCTCGAAATCAGTTTATCTGGAATGGAACGTGTTTAAGATTCCCAAAAGAATCTTCTTTGACAATGATGAACAGATGCACCGCGATGCGATTGTTTCATGCCCAACTAATCGGAAAGTGTGAAACCCCCTGCCCTATAAATAGTCTCCTGTATTTCCTTAGCCCTGGATTTACCAGCTCAGTGTACATCACGTTCCACTTCAAATAAATTAAACTGACCAGATGACCACTTGCGATAGTGTCACCATGCCGGAAATACTACCAAAAGCAGTGGCACTCGGGCTCAAGCAGTATTATATCTTGCGGCAACATATTGCTCTACAGGGAATACTTGTTGATACCGGCCAAGGTTTACAGCTCAACAGTGCCACTTCACCCAAAGGAAAAAGAAAAATCGAAATGGATTTCCAAAACACCCACTTTGTGCCAGTAGGTACCTACTGCTGGAGAATCAAGTTGCATCGGTTGCAGCTGCTCGTTGGTCGTTGCTAAACTTGTCCGAGAACATGGTTTCGAATTTATCGTCGTTTCCGGTACCGCCGGCCGGGGTTTGCCTGGATCGTGCAGTAATTTCTCAATCTGGAAAACTGACGGAAAACGTTTAAAAGCAGCATCCGGTTGCTTATTTGCTGAGTCCTCTCGTTCTTCTTTGCGATCTCCAAATCTGTTGCAAATTGAAATATGTAGGGTATTGGTTCCCTTATTAAGCATGTGGCTCCCATTTTCATCCTACGGAAAACAAAGGATTAAAGCGCTGTTTGTTTTGTTTCTTATTTTTGTATTTTTTGTTAGAAGTGAGCACCCATGAAAACACAAAGAACGGAATCAATCGGTGCCGTAATCGCTTATTTTCGAATAGGATGAATATGGGAGCGTGAGATTACTAATGGCACACATACCCTACACAGTGCACAATCAGCTCATCGCTCGACCAATTTTCCGAAGAAAAATCACAGGAAGTATTTGTTACGGCATAACCGAATCTTGGTAGGTTAAGTGTAGCATTTATGGCTATAGTACCTCAAATTCGCCATAGATGATTTTCAACCTTTAATGATGCAAATCTATAAGAAAAAAATCGTGAACAACAGATCATGATCACAAAAAATGGTTGCAATCATTCAAACTTCACAATTCTCGGGTACTTTTTCAAAACGACGTATAATACACGCAAATCCTATGCTGATACGTCGTTTTGAATAAGTATCCGAGAATTTATGATATAAATAATTCATTTTCCTAAACTTTTCGGCTTCCTTGCACCCTATTTCACCATAGTGTACCAGTTATGGCTAATCCCATAAGGAATGCATGTAAATAGTGCGAAGTGGAACCCAAATTAACAAATGTGTCCATAACTGGTACAGGGTTCCTATCATTGCACATTGGTCGGGCTCCATACAAAGGGGCGGCCAAAACTCCCAAAATCGAATTTTGATGTTTTTAAACTGTATTTCCCCTTATAATAAAGTTAATGTATTGTACTTTTATGATCCTTGATTAAAAATATACCAGCTATTGAATTTCAATGAAATTTTCACTGCCAAAGTAACCTAAGTCATTATATTTAAAAATGAATCATTCGAAGAAATTAAAATATTGATATTTTTAGAATGGAATATGGGCTGCAAAACGGTGAGTCGATAAGGAGAGCGTCCAACATAGCTCTGGTCCTCACAAGTTCCTACCTCATGCTTCCACGGGTCAAACGATGACAAAGACCGCCAGCTAAGAGTTGTGTGCTTAGCTGGTAGTGCAGCCTGGGCACTGTTGTCCTTCTGACTTCAGCTAGATTGAGGAGGTACGATCCGAGCGTCTGTTCACCAAGGAGGCGCGGCTCAAACAGCGTCTGTTCTGGCATCCAGCGGCTGAGTATGAAATGCTGTATTGCGTCAGCTATACCTAAGAAGGCAGCCCCTTCAACGCAATGTAGGCAGCGCGGCCCCGGTAAGGTAGCCTGCTGAAAACCTTCAAACACCCAGAAAAGCAATAGTAGAGTAAACGGATTGATTCAACGGCAACAGACCCGGCAACGAATAAAGGACAACGATTGGAAAGTCGGATCTTGGAACGTGAGAACTTTGAATGAACCCGCACGTGTTGGGCTCCTGGCTCGTGAACTGCGGAATGTCGGCGTTAACGTGGCCGCTATCCAGGAGATACGCTGGCCCAAAACTGGAGAACGCGAATTCCGAGCGGTGGATCCCATCGCCAACACTTCATTCAAGTACCACATCTACTACAGCGGCGGCGATAAGGCAGAACGCGGAGTTGGCTTTATAGTGATCGGGAAGCAGATGAAGCGAGTTATTCGGTGGAAGCCGATAAGCGACCGAATCTGTGTGTTGAGGATGAAGGGCAAGTTCTTCAACTACAGCCTGATCAGCATCTATGCGCCAACGAACGACAAACCCGATGACATGAAGGATGAGTTCTATGAGAGCCTTGATAAGGCCTACGGAGAGTGCCCAAAACAAGATGTCAAAATAGTCATCGGAGATGCAAATGCGCAGATCGGCAGAGAAAGTTTCTTTCGGCCTGTCATTGGAACGGAAAGCCTTCATTCTGTTACCAACGATAATGGTCTGCGCCTTGTGACATTCGCTGCTGCTAGAGGGATGGCAATCAGCAGTACCTACTTCGCACGTAAGAATATCCGAAAACACACCTGGCGACACCCGAGTGGTGACACTTGCTCCCAGATAGACCACGTGCTGGTCGACGGGCGACATTTCTCGGACGTCATAGATGTGAGGTCCTACAGAGGCCCGAACATCGACTCGGATCATTATCTTGTAGCCGCTAAAATTCGGGCGCGATTATCCAGCGTCACGAGTTCAAGAAACAACAGGACGATGCGTTTCAATATCCAGCGCTTGTCAGCCGAAGGGGTTGCTGCACAGTACCATCAGAAGCTAGACGAGAGGATAGGAGAGACCAACGGATCTGGAGATGTCAACAGCTTGTGGGGAAGTATCCACGAAGCAGTGACAACAACAGCGCAAGAGGTGATTGGTACCGCTCAGCGACGCCAACGTAATGGTTGGTTTGACGAGGACTGCCAACGAGCGACGAACGAAAAGAATGCCGCCAGAAGTCGAATGCTAGTGGCCGGTACCCGGCAGAACAGAGAGCGGTACAGGGTTGCAAGAGCAGAAGAGAAACGAATCCACCGCAGGAAAAAACGGCAACACGAAGAGAGTGTTATTGCTGAAGCGCAGGAAAGTATGGACATGAACGATATGCGGAGATTTTATGCAACTGTCAATGGCGCGCGGCACAAGACTGCGCCAGTGCCCGCCATGTGCAATGACCGGGAAGGAAATTTGCTGACAGACAAAACAATGGTGGCAGCCAGGTGGAAGGAGCACTTCGAAGATTTGTTGAATGGTAGCAGCGAAGGAGCACCCAGGAACAGGATTAACATAATGGATGACAGTCAAGCAGTGGAACCACCAACACTGGATGAGGTTAAAAAGGCCCTTAAGGAGCTGAAGAACAGCAAGGCTGCTGGGAAGGACGAGATCCCGGTAAAACTTCTTAAGCACGGAAGCGAGCAGCTACATCAATCAATCCACCAGATTATTATAAAGATTTGGGAGGATGAAGAATTGCCCACCAGTTGGTTGGATGGCCTCATATGCCCAATCTACAAGAAAGGGCACAGACTGGAGTGTGCCAATTACAGAGGGATTACCCTTTTAAATTCGGCGTATAAGATACTGTCGCGTGTCCTGTTCAACAGATTGCGACCTCTTGAGGAGTCCTTCGTCGGCGAATACCAGGCTGGTTTTCGTGAGGGCCGATCAACGACGGATCAAATGTTTACCCTGCGGATGATCCTAGATAAATTTCGGGAATATAACTTGCAGACTCACCATCTGTTCATTGATTTTAAAGCAGCGTACGATTCAGTGAAAAGAAATGAGCTTTGGCAGATAATGTCAGAACATGGTTTTCCGGCGAAACTAATTAGGCTGATACGCGCAACGCTGGATGGATCAAAATCAAGTATTCGGATCGCGGACGAAGTGTCTACGTCGTTTGTGACCTTGGATGGATTGAAGCAGGGGGATGCTCTTTCAAATTTATTGTTCAACATTGCACTCGAAGGAGCGATTAGGAGGTCAGGCGTGCAGAGGAATGGCTCTATCATCACACGGTCGCACATGCTCCTCGGTTTTGCGGACGATATTGATCTCATCGGCATCGATCGTAGGGCAGTGGAGGAAGCTTATGCTCCTCTGAAGAGAGAGACAGCGAGGATAGGCTTGACGATTAACTCTACCAAGACGAAGTACATGATAGCGGGTAGAGACAGAAGCAGGCCTAGTGGTGTTAGTGCTGAGGTAGTGATTGATGGGGAAGTGTTTGAAGTTGTTGAAGAATTTGTTTATCTTGGAACACTTGTGACATGTGACAATGACGTTTCCCGTGAAGTGAAAAGGCGTATTGCAGCTGCGAATAGGGCCTTTTACGGATTGCGTAGCCAGCTTAGGTCCCGTAACTTGCAAACGCAAACAAAATTCGCTCTGTATAAGACTCTGATTCTTCCGGTTGCCCTCTACGGTCACGAAGCGTGGACGTTAAAGGAGGTAGACCGAAAAGCTTTTGGAGTTTTTGAGCGCAAAGTGCTGCGGACAATTCTCGGTGGGAAACAAGAAAATGGAGTGTGGCGCAGACGCATGAATCACGAGTTGTACCAAGTGTACGAAGATGCGAATATTGTGAAACGTATAAAATACGGCAGACTTCAGTGGGCTGGACACGTAGTGCGAATGTCGGAAGAAAGAATAGCGAAAACAATATTCAGCAGAGAACCCGGTAGAGGTAGGCGACTTCGTGGGCGGCCGCGAACTCGCTGGCTGCACGCGGTTGAAGAAGATCTACGATCCCTACACGTTCGGGGAAACTGGAGGAACATCGCCCAAGACCGACGAAGATGGTGCTCTACTATACGCTCGGCATTGGAGTAAAGTTACTTTGTAGCCAACAAGGTATCAAGGTAGGTATATGTTTTATGTTATCCAGCATATGAAAGCTTGTTGTTGGACAGTTTGAATGGCCGTGTGATACAAAATTAATATGTCTCAAAACTTTCCCAATTTTTATATATTGTAACATAGAAATTTTGATAATTTTTATGTTTAAAAACGGTCCATGTCGTCACGTGTCGCCGCAATTTCGAATAGTACATCTTGAAGATCATGGTTAGGGCTGCTTAAAAACGTTTAATTTTTTTTACAGAAATTTGCAGTTTTTCAAGTTAGAGCCATTTAAAAATGTCATGTTTTTTCATATAATTAACGTAATTTTCTATTTTTACCTGAAATAAAATTTATATTCCCACATTTTTTGCCACATTTTGAACAAAATTGATTGATTTGAAGCGAAAGTTGATCGTTTAATTTAATTTAAATGGAATTTCTATGAAAAACGCAAAATATAGGGTTCAACGAATTATACATTTTTTGATATTAGTGAAGTTACGTAATTTTTGAATACCCCTTTTGAAACAATAAAAATACTATATAACAATCTAGACAAACTATAACTTCGATTAAACACATAAAAATAGTTTTGGCCAAACTTTTTTTTTCGACCATTGTTCATTGGCACACGTCATATTAACCCGCAAATACCCGGGACGATCTACTTTTGGCAGAAATGTAATATCTTCTTTGTTTTAAAACATTTCACCCCGATTTTTTTTTATAGTCAAGGGGAATAGTTGTGCTAGGAAATGCATGGTACCTCCCCCTTTGCACCCTCCCCCCTTTTGCGGGGAGGCGAAAATACGTGGCTTTTTTTTTGTATTTTTTATAAATTCTACATGTTTTTGTTCAAATTTCATCGTTTTGCTAATCATCAATAGTTTTCACTGGTCCTAGACATGCAAAGTATTACTACCCATCATAGTCTGTTGAAGTTTTGATCCCAGAGCTATTCTAAGGCCTCCAAAGTACTCTGAAGTTTGTGACACAAATCTGACATTCTCACCCAAATTTTATACACGATGAATGATTACAGAACATTGTCTACGGTACTCAAAAAGCCTCAAAGCACCTCTAGAAAATTCATGGTACATGAATTGGGTGATCTAGGTTATCCAAACTACTCTGGAATTCATTTTCTTAAGATCTAAAACATCTACCATCGTTTGTGTGCACTCTGTTCAAGAAATTTAGTCACGTTGATGTCCATTACACCTTACAATGCTATGAACAACTTGATATTGTGGTAGTTGGACATTCCGTGAAATACAAATGGCCTCCAATACACTTTGAAGTTTGGCTTACGATATCTACATACTGTCTCTTGCTTTAGTTGTGAAAATTTTTCGTGGAATGTAGTCTATAATGCTGATGGAACCTCAGTGCACAACTATAATGCTTTTGGTACATTCATGGGATATTCCAGGCTTTCCAAACTATTCTGGAATCAGGAACTTCAAGGTCTACAGGCTCTACGCTTGTTTTTCTTCACTCTATCGGCATTATTCTTTCACGATTGTGTCTGTTGCACCTCACTATATTACGAGTATCGGTATTTGTTGCTATTTGGGTGTCCACTGGCATACAAATGGACCCAATGTATTTTGAAGTATGGGTCGCAATAGCTGTAAATCTTAGGATATTTCTATTGTAGCGAATGCTTGCGAAATATAATCTACGCTACTCTTAGAACCTCAGAGTGCAATTCTGATAACTTAGCAACATTCACTTGGTGATCTAGGTCATCCAAACTATTCTGGAATTAAGACCTTCAAGCTCTACAAGCTCTACTCTTGTATATCTTTATTTTATCGATGTACTTTTTCCACGATTACCTCTGATGTATCTCATAATTTGTTGCGTATTTGTGTTACTTGTGCATCCACTGACATACAAATGTTCTTTATGGTATTTGGAAGTGTCGGAAATTACCCAAGAATTCCTCTAGGCGTTCCTCGGAAATTCCTCCAGGAGTCCCTCAGGAATGTTGATATATACAACGAGCATGCCACGCTACACCTCTTTTTAGGTGTACTCTTTATGCTGCATCCTCTTTCTCGAGGATCTTTAGTGGCAGCAGCATCATTGCGCATGGAGCGCCATTTTATCAGAAGTAAATGTGAACTTGCTGTGTAAAGACGCATTTTAATAAAGTTTAGTTTCGTTCGTTCATTAAATAAACTCGGCATTTCATTTCACTGTAACCTTAAGCCCAATAGGTTATGGGCCCAGTTAGCGCTGGAAGTGTGTGAGTTTTGTGGACATTTGTAGCGCGGAAGCACCGGTAAAATCGTTTTGTTTCGTGTCGAGTGTCGTCGGGAGTGCTTGTGAAAAACAAGATGGCGGGCACAAAAGCGACGGTCGAAAAGTTAAACGACGGGAATTACGCGGTGTGGAAGTTTAAAATGCGTTTGCTCCTGACGAAGGAGAAGCTGCTGAAAGTGGTCACCGATCCGAAACCGACAACCGCGGATGCGGCCTGGATCTCGGACGACGAGAAGGCGCAGGCGTTAATTGGTCTGGCATTGGAGGACACGCAGCTGATTCATGTCATGACGAAGGAGACGGCGAAAGAGATGTGGGATGCGCTGAAGGACTACCACGAGCGCTCATCTCTCTCAAGCATCATTCACGTGGTGCGTCAGCTGATTACCATGCGTATGGCAGAGGATGGCAGCATGGCCGAGCATCTGAAGCAGATGACGGCATTGCGGCTTCGCCTGACTGCACTCGGCGAAGAAGTGAAAGACAACTGGTTCGTCGCGTTAATGTTGTCGAGTCTGCCGCGGTCGTACGATGGATTAATTGTTGCACTTGAAAGTCGCCCGGATGCAGATCTTACAGTGGACTTTGTTAAAGGTAAGCTGCTTGATGAGGGTCGACGTCGCGTCGAAAGTGAGTGTCGCGGGGACAATAAAGCGTTGGTCAGTTCCGTCAAGTGGAAAAGTGCAGACAAACCGAAAGTGAAAAGCAAACGTTTGTGCCATTACTGCAAGAAGACGGGTCATATTCGGCGTGATTGCAAAAAGTTTGCCCAGGACATGTGTGAGAAGGAGAATTCCGATCGCGCGAAGGCAAACGTGGCCGTCAAATCGGAATCGAATTTCGAAGTGTGTCTGGCAGCGGGCAGAACCGACGGATCGAGTTTCTGGTACCTGGATTCGGGGGCAACAGCTCACATGACCAGTGATGTGTCGTTGTTGGAAAGTGTGGATGAATCAAAAGCGACGACGGTTTGTCTGGCGGATGGAAAATCCATCAAATCGTCTGGAAGCGGTACGGGTAAGCTCGTCTCGTTCAACGGGGATGGTGCGAAAATGAAAGTGCGGCTCGACAACGTTTTGCACGTGCCGTCTCTTGCTGGCAACCTGCTGTCGGTGAGTAGAATCACGGATTTGGGATTTCGGGTTCTGTTCGAGAAAAAGGAGTGCTATATCCTGAAAGGAGAAGAATCAGTGCTAGTTGGTCAACGAAAAGGAGGGTTGTATCACTTGAAGCAGGCTCCGGAAAAGGCATTTCTTGTGAATCCGAAGCATTCCGCCTTGTGTAAGCATCTGTGGCATCGGCGTCTCGGACATCGTGATGTGCAGGCAGTGGACAAAATAGTGCGGGACAATCTTGGACATGGATTGAAAATCGATCCTTGCGAAGTGCAATCGGTGTGCGGTCCGTGTTGTGAGGGGATAATGGTTCGTGAATCGTTCCCAAAAGTATCGAACAGTAAATCTAGCGCGGTGGGAGATTTAGTGCACACAGACTTGGGCGGTCCGATGGAAGAAGAAACACCCAGTGGTAACCGGTTCTATATAGTGCTCGTGGACGATTATTCGCGGTACAGTGTCGTGTATCTGTTGCGGCGGAAATCGGACGCTGAAGAGCGGATCCGGCAATTTTGTAGTCTGGTGAAGAATCAGTTCGGACATTTTCCAAAGAAGATTCGTTCGGACGGCGGTGGCGAATATATGAGTAACTCGTTACGGAAGTATTTCGCGGAGCGCGGTATTGTGCACGAAGTGACGGCGCCATACTCACCGCAACAGAACGGCGTCGCGGAACGGAAGAATCGTTATCTTGTCGAGATGCTTCGGTGTATGCTAGCGGAGTCGAAGTTGCAGAAGCGGTACTGGGGCGAGGCGATTTGCACTGCAAATTACTTGCAGAATCGTCTGCCATCGTCCGTCGTGACCAAGACACCGTACGAGCTGTGGCACGGGAAGAAACCATCGTACGGACATTTGCGAGTCTTCGGTTCGGAAGCGTACGTGCATATTCCGAATGAAAAGCGACGCAAGCTGGACCACAAAGCTGAGAAGTTGGTGTTCGTTGGCTACGCTGACGGTCGGAAGGCGTATCGTTTCTTGAACCCAAGAACGGATATGATTACGATCAGTAGGGACGCCAAATTTCTGGAGCAATGCGTTACGGCGGAAGCTGTTCAGCGACAGGATCTGGAAACAGGAGGAGTACTGGAAATACCGGTGACGTGGCCATCTGAAGATGAGCGGCGGCGCCAGCCGGATCCGGCTGAAGAAGGCGAAGAGCAGTTTGAAGAAGCCAGAGGTCACAACGACTCGTTCGAAAGTGTTTCTGACGGGGACGGATCCTTCCATGGGTTCCCATTGGATGAGATAGCGCGTCGCTCGAGTCGGTCCACGAAGGGAGTTCCACCACGACGATTGATCGAAGAGTTGTTTGCTGCGGGATCGCTGGATCCGGACGAAGTTGAGCCGAAGACGTTGAAGGAAGCGGTCACCTGTGAAAAGCAGGATTTGTGGAAAGCAGCGATGGTGGATGAGCTGAAATCTCACCAGCAGAACGGAACGTGGGAGCTCGTCGATCCACCTGAAGGACGAAAGGTAGTTGGTTGTCGTTGGGTGTATAAGCTGAAGCGGAATGCGGCCGGCGAGATCACCAAATACAAGGCACGTCTAGTGGCTCAGGGATACTCGCAAAAGTACGGTGTCGATTACGACGAGGTATTCGCACCGGTGACTAGCCACACTACCCTGCGGGTGCTGTTAGCCGTGGCAAGCAAGCGGAGAATGACGTTGAAACACTTTGACGTGAAAACGGCCTACTTGTACGGCGATTTGGACGAGGAAATCTTCATGAGGCAGCCGCCTGGATTCGCAGTGAAGGGTACCCTGATAAAAAGTATCATAAACATACGATAAATTTTATTGTTACAACACCATTTTTTCGAAAAATATTCACCATTAAACATATTGTAATTTACACAACACACTCACCATCACCCCTATTGTTCTATACCATTCGGCGAATGGTAAATGGCACTTTTACAATAAAAAATGGTGGTCGTTATGTATCTTAACAATAAAATTTTGAGAAAATTTTCATACACTTTTTCGCGAAAAACAATAGAATGTATTGTGTTTTTATGAGACATTTTTAGGGAAATTTTCAAAAGATAACAAAATATCTTAATGTTTTTTCATTGTTCTTACAATACAATTACAATTAATTGAATGTCGTCAAATGAATCGTTGTTACAATAAAAATACAATAATATTTGTTGTTATTTGTAAGCAGTTTTCGCTTTTGAAAATCCATAGAATTTATATTTCCCGCTAGCATTTATATCCAGCATTTACGAGCACTAACGTCCGCCAGAATGATATGCACATTTTATGATAAGAATCAAACACTGTGATGTCTGTCTGGTATGTATTGCTTGGCAGCTGTTGATAAGATCTATCATCAATCTTTTCAAATAACTGCCAAATATCACAAGTCAGACCTCAGGTCGTATGATCCATACCATAAATCGTTCACAATTCATGTGGCCATTAGAATCTGTAAATGCTGGAGAAAAATGTTACCGAGAAATATGAATTCTTTGGTTTTTCAAAGGCGAAATCTGTTTACATAACAACAAATATTATTGCATGTTTATTTTAACATCGGTTCAATTGACCCCATTAAACTAATTGTATTTGTATTGTTATCAATGGTAGTTTACTATTTACTAGATTCCTTTAATTTATTGGAAAACATTAGAAAAATCATTGTTCATCTTTTTCTTGTCTTAACATCCTCACTTGGCTAAACCTACTTTTCAGCTAGTTTTCTATAAGTACTTCCTCAGTTATTCATTGAGAGCTTCCTCTGCCAACACGGCTTGACGTCTGTCAGTTTTAGCGAATAACATTCGATAACCGAAACATCTACTGTACTCAAATTTAAAACGAAAACTATAAAAAATATGTCAAGTGATTTTGTATTTGATTATACAAACATTATCCAAGCAACAATAATACTTATTGTTATTCATTTGTTACAAATTGTTTTTAAGTGTAATTGAGAAATAACTTTTTTTTAATAAAAAGTCCATGAGAACTTTGCAGGCACTTTTGCAACTATTTAAAAACAACTTAAATTAATTTTTACTGATAGTAACTTTAAATTATTATAGAACTATTGAAAAACAATCGAATCAATCAGTCACTAATAAAGCTAGTGTTCGCTTATTGTACGAACTATATGGGCTTGATTTCTATTGTAAAAAGTAACAATATATCTACTATGTGTTTTATTGTGAACAATAAAACCAGTCATTTGTTAATAATATTTACCATGTAATGAATGGTATTTTTTTATCCGGGTAGGGAGGGCATGGTGTGTCGGTTGAAGAAGAGCATTTATGGTCTCAAACAGTCTGCGCGGTGCTGGAATCAGCGACTGCATAGTGTGCTTGTGGAAATGGGATTTGAACAGAGTGCTACCGATCCGTGTCTCTACACCAAAGTGGTTAGTGGGAAGCGTGTGTATCTGTTGGTATACGTAGACGACATTATGATTGGCTGTGAAGACGAAGCTCAAATTGACTCGGTGTATGAACAGTTGAAGCGGTACTTTGAAGTGACGAATCTTGGGGAGCCCAATGACTTTCTTGGGCTGAAGATTGAGTGTAAAGACCGAAAGTACAGTGTTTCAGTGGGAGGTTACATCGACCGGGTTGCGGATAGATTCGGTCTCCACGAAGCGAAGAAAGCAATGGAAGAAGGTTTCGCCAGTTCGGAGGATAAAAGTTCGAAACTTTCGGATGACAACGAATACAGGAGTCTCGTTGGAGCGCTGCTCTACATTTCCGTCTGTGCCAGGCCGGATGTAGCAGCAAGTGTGGCGATACTAGGCCGGAAAGTGAGTTCGCCATCCGAGGCGGATTGGGTGGCGGCAAAGCGTGTTGTTCGCTACCTGAAGGCAACGAAGGAGTGGAAACTGTCATACGGCGACGCAGGTGGACAGCTGGTCGGCTATTCGGACGCCGATTGGGCCGGCGACGCGGGTACGAGGAAGTCTACGACCGGATTTGTCTTCAACTACGCCGGAGGAGCAGTATCGTGGGTCAGTCGGAGGCAAAGTTGCGTCACATTGTCTTCGATGGAATCGGAGTACGTGGCGTTGAGCGAAGCTAGCCAGGAGCTAATCTGGCTGCGGAGCTTGTTGGCTGACATGGGAGAGCAGGTCGAAGGTCCAGTCACGGTGATGGAGGACAATCAGAGCTGTATCCAATTTGTCAAGTCGGATCGGAAGAGCCGTCGCTCCAAGCACATCGAAGTGAAGCAGCATTTCGTGAAGCAGTTATGTGAGGACGGAAGCATGGAGTTGCAGTACTGCCCAACGGAGGATATGGTGGCTGATGTGCTCACTAAACCGGTGGGTTCAATCAAGCTGCAGAAACTAGCACGTATGATGGGATTATCATCGTAGGCTGGCAATGTTCGTTGAGGAGGAGTGTTGATATATACAACGAGCATGCCACGCTACACCTCTTTTTAGGTGTACTCTTTATGCTGCATCCTCTTTCTCGAGGATCTTTAGTGGCAGCAGCATCATTGCGCATGGAGCGCCATTTTATCAGAAGTAAATGTGAACTCGCTGTGTAAAGACGCATTTTAATAAAGTTTAGTTTCGTTCGTTCATTAAATAAACTCGGCATTTCATTTCACTGTAACCTTAAGCCCAATAAGGAATTCATCGTGATGTTCTCCGAGAATATCTCTACGAGTTGTTACGTTTGAAATGTGAATTAGAAAAAAGTCCTAGATTTCGAGCATGGAGAATGAAATGATTCGTGCATCACGTGTTGAGAGCCCCTGCAACAGACCCGTCGATTCTATCCATCATCAACCAAAACCACATATACCTCAGTTCAATACAGGCGACAGTTTGGCTACACATACTCCGTCATCTACACGACAACGCGACAACGATGATCACTAGTTCTATCGCCGACTTTGGCGAACAAGACGTACGATTGAGATGTGGCCAGAAAGCTTTCGGGTGAAGCACACTACGCACGCCGATGAGAGAAGCAGAAAGATGAGACTAGCGTCGGTTCTCTGGTGAGCAATTATCTCATTCTTGTGTAGCGTAGCAGAAACCATATCGTCGGTCGAAGCGAGGTCCGGTTCGAGAGCTTTTCTACGGGTCGGAAGAAGTAGCCGGCTCGGGAAGCAAGCTAGATGTGGTCGAGGATGTAGTCAAATCACTTGCAGCATGAAGAGTTTAGTGCGGATTAGGGGGTCCAAAATTCGACCGTTACTCTAGACCATATTCCCGGCAGATAGATGGGTTCGGGAACAAGACTCGTGGCATTTCCGGCGACACCGAGGCGGCGGAAAGAAGAACGTCGGCAGGACTGGGTACGCTGTTGCTTCATGGAGGCGGAAAATGGTGCACGAAATGTTATGGAAGCTACGATTTGGGAAGTTAGCATAGGGAGATGAAGAATATAAGAATAAAAAAAGAAGATAAATAAATGTGCGGAAATGTGATTTTCCGTGTTCTAAATGCGTGATAGGAATGCGCAATCCCTTAAGATGTTACAGAGTGTCTCAGGACTTCCCGTGAAATTCTTCAGAAGTTTCCCAGCAGTTTCTCGAAAATTTATTCAGGAGCTATGCTGGAATTCCTTCAGGAGTTCCTCAGGAATTACTTTAAAAACTTTTCGAAAAATCCTGCAGGAGTTCCTCGGGAATTCCGCCAGAAACTCCCCGAGGATTCCACGGGAGTCTCCCAAGGATTTCTTCATGTGTTCCCCAAAAACTCATCAAGGAAGTTTTCCCAAGAGTTCCTCTAGGAAATTTTCCAGGGATTCCTCCAGCGGTTTCTCTAGAAGTTCTTCTAGTGATTCCCCCAGGGATTCCTGCATCGATTCCTCCATGGATTTATCCAGGAATTCATTCACGTATTCCTCCAGGAATTCCTCCATAGCTCCCTCAGAAGGTCTTCCAAGATTTCCTCCAGCAACTAACCCAGGGATTTCTTCAGGATTCAAGGGATTCTTCCAGAAATTTCTCCAGGGGCTCCTCCAGAGTTTCCTCCAGAAATTCCCCAAGAAATTTCTCCGGAAATTCCTTCAGATGGAATTTCTCAAAGAATTCATCCAGAAAGTCCTCCAAGACATCTGTCTAGAATTCTTCCAAGAATCCCTCCAGGAATTCCAAAAACTCCTACTGTACCTTCCCCAAGAATTTTACCAGAGAACCCTCTAATATATCTGTCAATAATCCCTTCAGGAATTTCGCCAGAAAATCCTCCAGGGATTTTCAAAAAATTCCTTCAAAAATTTTAAAAAATTCTCCAGAAATTCCAGAAATTAATAAATCCTCCAGAAACTCCATTATGAATACCTCCAAGATTTTTCAGAAAACCTCCAGAAATTCCTCAAGAAAATACTCCCGAGACAACTCCAGGGATTCCACCGAGAATTCCTTCAAGGAATTCTTTCAGATTTTTTTTCAAGAAGTCCAACAGGAACTCTAATAAAAAATTCTCCAAGACCTGCTCCAATATTTATGTCAAAATTCCTCCAGGAATACGTCCTGCAATTTGGCCAAGGATTCCTTTATAAATTTCTCTATGAAAACCTCCAGGGTTTTTCAATAAATACCTTCAGAAATTCCTCCAGAAATGCCTATTGGAATATACCCGAGAATTCCTCCAAGAATTCCTTCAGGAAATCCTCCAAGAATCTCTCTAGGAATTTCTCCAGGGATTCCTTGAAGATTTTTTCAGGAATTCCTCCAAGAATTCCTACAAGAATACTTCCAAGAATTTCTTCAAGAATTTCATGAAGAAATTTCTGGAGATTACCCTGGAGGAATTCCTGGAGTACTTTCTGCAAGAATTCATGTAGTAATTTGTGAAGGAAGTTTTAAAGAGTTTCCCAGGGAAATTCTTAGAGGAATTTCTCAAGGATTTCCTTGAACTGCGAGGAAATTTAGAATTTATTTTGTTCAATTTTTAATTTCTGGAGGAATTTCTGGAGGATTTCATGAATTATTTCCTGTAAGAATTTATAGAGTTATTCATGCGAGTAATTCCGAATTCATGTGAGGTATTTCCCGCAAGAACTGGCATTGGAGGAATTTCTGGAGAAATTCCTGTAGTAATTCCTGGAAGAATTCCTAGAATATTTCTTGAAGGAAATCCTGGGGTGTTTCCCGGAACAATTCCTAGACTATTTCCTGTAGTAATTCCAGAAGGAATTCGTTGAGTCATTCCTGGAGATATTCCTGGAGTAATTCCTGAAAGAAATCCTGGAGTATTTGCTTGAAGAATTTTTGGAATATATCCTGGAGTATATCCAGGAAGAATTCCAGGAGGAATCCCTGGAGGAATGACTGATGGAATTCCTGAAATAATTTAAGGAGGAATCCCTGTGAGGAATTCCGGAAAGAATCCTTGTTGGAATTGCTGGAGGTATACTGGGATAATTTTGTGGAGGAATTCCTGGAGGTATTTCTGGAGGAACTCCTGGAAGAATTTCTGGAGGACACCGTGGAGGAATTTCTGAAGGAATCCCTTGATGAATTCATATATAAATAAGCAGTTATTCATGAAGAAATTCCAGGAGGTATTCCTGAAGGAATTTCTGGAGAAATTACCCGGGAAGATTACCCGGAGAAATTCTCAGGAGAATTTTTTGGAGTATTGCCTAGAAGAATTCCTGGAGGAAACTCTGGAGGAATCCCTGGAAGAATTTCTGGAAGAATCCCTTGAATCCTGAAGAAATCCCTGGATTAGTTGTTGGAGGATATCTTAGATAAATTCCTGAAGAAGCTCTGGAGAAATCCCTGACTGAACACCTTGATGAGTCCATGGAGGAATTCTCGAAGGAATCCCTGGAAGAATTTCTAGAGAAATCGCTGGAGGAATCCCTGGATAAATTCCTAAGAAAATTCCTGGAGGAATCCCTGGAAAACTTCTTGGAGGAATCCACGTAGAATTTCTGGAGGAATTCCCGAGGAACTCCTGCAGGATTTTTCGAAAAGTTCTGGAAGTAATTCCTGATGAACTCCTGAAGAAATTCCAGCATAGCTCCTGAATAAATTTTCGAATAACTGCTGGAAAACTCCTGAAGAATTTCACGGGAAGTCCTGAGGCATTCCCTAGGAACTCGTAGATGTTCTCGGAGAACATCACGATGAATTCCTGAGGGACTTCTGGAGGAATTTCCGAGGAACGCCTAGAGGAATGCTTGAACAATTTCCGACACTTTCAAATACCATAAAAAGATCATTTGTATGTCAGTGGATGCACAAGCAACACAAAGAAATACTCAAAACATTATTAGATATAACATAGGTAATCGTGGAAGAATAAAGTAAAGAGATACAAGAGTAGAGCTTGTAGAGCTTGAAGGTCTTAATTCCAGAATAGTTTGGATGACCTAGATCACCAAGTGAATGTCAGACGTATTGCGATTCAATCAGGTTGAAGCTCCAGTGTTCTCGAATCACGATATTATTTTCACATCACTGAACTTTGACACAATGCATGTAGATAATGTTATCTCCTATCGTGATTACAATAGAATTAATTCTGAGCAATTGAGAAATGATATTGAGTCCTTTGATTGGGTCGATTTCTACCGTATTGATAGTCCGGATATTTTAACAGATATGCTTAACAATCATTTAGAGTTTCTTCTTGAACGGCATGTTCCATTTAAAACCGTACCGATGCGAAAAAAGTATAATCCATGGTTCAATAGTAATATCAGCAGAGCGATGGTTGATCGTGATTTAGCTTTTAAGCAGTGGAAGACCACAAATGATGCCACGTGTCATGACTTGTTCAAGCGACTACGGAATAAAGTTAATTTTCTAATTCGTAAAGCTAAGGAAACTTACTACGGAGAACAACTAAACTCAGGTTTATCGTCGACCGTGTTGTGGAAAAAGTTAAGAGAAATGAATCTTTCAAAAACGGTGTCGGAGAATAACAGTAATTTCACTGCAGATGAGATGAACGATTACTTTTCTAAAAATTTTACAAATCCTAACGAGGCATCTCGATACAGCATTGGTTCGATGCGCAATTCCTTTTGTTTTAATGAAATTAGTTATGTTGATGTTATCAACTCATTGCATGAAATTAAATCGAATGCAGTTGGGCTAGATAATATTCCACTTAAATTTATCAAAATGATTTCTCCTCTAATAATAAACCAAGTCGTTCATTTGTTCAATGCGATCATAAAATCTAGCGTGTATCCATCTGCATGGAAAAAGACTAAAATTATTCCTATCAAAAAGAAAGCATCAAATAATTCGTTAAATAACTTACGCCCAATAAGCATACTTTGCGCACTATCGAAGGTCTTTGAAAAAATTATTAAGAAACAGATTAGCAGCTATATAAATGAATATGATTTGCTTTCGAATTTGCAATCTGGGTACCGGGCAAAACACTGCTGTAAAACTGCAATGCTCAAAGTGTTTGATGATATTGCCATCATATTAGACCAAGGCAAACCGGTGTTGCTAATCCTCTTGGATTTTTCGAAAGCCTTTGACACTGTTTCTCACAGTATTATGTGCAGAAAGTTATATCAAAGTTATGGTTTTTCTTTTTCTGCAGTGAATCTAATCAAATCGTATTTAGAAAATAGGTTTCAAACGGTGTTTAATAATGGCATATATTCCAATTTCTTGCCTACTACATCAGGGGTACCTCAGGGGTCTATATTGGGACCTATACTATTTTCATTGTATATCAACGATCTCCCCTCTGTATTGAAACACTGTCACATTCACATTTTTGCGGATGATGTACAAATATATCTTGAGCACTCTGAAGCTTCCGCTTGGAAAATCAATGAGGATCTAGATGCTATATCCAAATGGGCAACACAAAATAAACTCACACTAAATGCAAGTAAATCACATGCTATGTTTATCAGTACTGTTAACTCTAACTATATAAAACCTGAAATAAAACTAAACAATGTTCTTCTTAAATATGTAGAATCTGCAATGAGCCTGGGTGTCAATATCAGATCTAATTTTGAATGGGACTCATTTATCTTAAATCAATGTGGTAAAATATATGCAAAATTGCAAACACTCCAGTTAAGTGCTTCATACCTCAAATCAGAGATAAAACTGAAACTTTTCAAAAGCCTTATTTTGCCTCATTTTATTGGATGCGATCTATGGCTTATGCAAACATCTGTAAGAGTTTTACAAAAAATGCGTGTCGCACTTAATTCGTGTGTACGTTTTGTTTATGGTCTCGATAGAATTTCCCATGTATCCCATTTACAGCATCGTCTTTTGGGCTGCACTTTTGATAACTTCTGCAAGATAAGATGTTGTCTATTTATGTTTAACCTTGTAAACAATAAAATGCCTGGCTATTTATATGAAAAACTGACTGCTTTCCGAGGAAGTCGTTCAAGAAAATTCGTGATTCCACGTCATCGCACGGCTAAATATGGGGATTCGTTTTTCGTGAGAGGTGTCGCATTCTGGAATTCTTTACCTAATGACATAACCGTAATTGAATCTAGTGGGCAAGCAACCTTTAGAAGGAGAGT
Source organism: Aedes albopictus (assembly GCF_035046485.1). Classification (NCBI taxonomy): domain Eukaryota; kingdom Metazoa; phylum Arthropoda; class Insecta; order Diptera; family Culicidae; genus Aedes; species Aedes albopictus. Next base: position 189,363,223 of record NC_085138.1, read on the forward strand.
ATTTGAGCACTATGAAAGTAATAATCGATAATTAGTTATACATATATTGATGTTGTTTATTGCCAAAATCATATCAAATCGTATACTAAACGTCAAATCCACCATTTTCGAAACATGTAACATAATAAGATGTATGTCTTGAGTTACGGAATTGAATAAATAATAATAATAATAATAATAATAATGTTGCTAAGTTATCAGAATTGCACTCTGAGGTTCTAAGAGTAGCGTAGATTATATTTCGCAAGCATTCGCTACAATAGAAATATCCTAAGATTTACAGATATTGCGACCCATACTTCAAAATACATTGGGTCCATTTGTATGCCAGTGGACACCCAAATAGCAACAAATACCGATACTCGTAATATAGTGAGGTGCAACAGACACAATCGTGAAAGAATAATGCCGATAGAGTGAAGAAAAATAAGCGTAGAGCCTGTAGACCTTGAAGTTCCTGATTCCAGAATAGTTTGGAAAGCCTGGAATATCCCATGAATGTACCAAAAGCATTATAGATGTGCACTGAGGTTCCATCAGCATTATAGACTACATTCCACGAAAAATTTTCACAACTAAAGCAAGAGATAGTATGTAGATATCGTAAGCCAAACTTCAAAGTGTATTGGAGGCCATTTGTATTTCACGGAATGTCCAACTACCACAATATCAAGTTGTTCATAGCATTGTAAGGTGTAATGGACATCAACGTGACTAAATTTCATGAACAGAGTGCACACAAACGATGGTAGATGTTTTAGATCTTAAGAAAATGAATTCCAGAGTAGTTTGGATAACCTAGATCACCCAATTCATGTACCATGAATTTTCTAGAGGTGCTTTGAGGCTTTTTGAGTACCGTAGACAATGTTCTGTAATCATTCATCGTGTATAAAATTTGGTTGAGAATGTCAGATTTGTGTCACAAACTTCAGAGTACTTTGGAGGCCTTAGAATAGCTCTGGGATCAAAACTTCAACAGACTATGATGGGTAGTAATACTTTGCATGTCTAGGACCAGTGAAAACTATTGATGATTAGCAAAACGATGAAATTTGAACAAAAACATGTAGAATTTATAAAAATACAAAACAAGCCACGTATTTTCGCCTCCTCGCAAAAGGGGGGAGGGTGCAAAGGGGGGAGGTACCATGCATTTCTTAGCACAACTATTCCCCTTGACTATAAAAAAAAAATTCGGGATAAAATGTTTTAAAACAAAAAAGATATTGCATTTCTGCCAAAAGTAGATCGTCCCGGGTGTTTACGGGTTAAATACTAAAAGTAGTTTTGGCTCGGTTTCTATATTTTTCCTCTAAAATATGAAAACTAATCTATTATTTGACATATGGATGACATGCGTCGGTCTTCTTCTTATTTTTGTAGAAATAGTTTTCCTTAGGTAGTGCGATAACTGGTACACGCACCCTAACGGTATCATCCACTATGCAGTCAGTGCCTTAAAAGGTGTCCCGCATCAAATTGCACCACGGAAAACAGTGCATATCTTTTGATTGCATGCATCAAAATGGCTGATTTTTTTAACAGACAACAGTATATAATGTATACACGATGCCTTACAAATTTCATCGGAATTGGTTTAGTATTTTCGGAGACACTTATTCTGAAAATGGTTACTGGCTATTACTTTACTGTTAGGGGCCGTACACAAATTACGTCACGCTTTTGGGGGGAGGGGGGGGGGGGGGGTTTTGCAGAGCCTGACGACCCTTACTAAAAATATTGAGGTCCCATACAAAAAGTGTGACATAGGGGGGAGGGGGGATTGAAAAAGGTCGATTTTTGCGTGACATAATTTGTGTATCACCCCTTAGTGTGCCAAAACGTCCGAAAATTTGACTACAGGTTTTCAACATAATATATATTAAGTGGTGGCACGGTAAAGGCTGGGTATGCTGCGCAATTCAGATCCCCTTGTGATCCACTAGCCTCTGCCCAGCAACTCCTATCCCTACCTCCACGCGGTACCGGCCGGAAACTATGAGCAACCTTAGGGAAGATCGGGTAACCAACCCCGGTGGGAACTTTGGTCGTAGGCTGACAGGGAAGGGGGGGGGGTTTGCTTCGGCAAACCTGAGCGTCTGTTCTCCAGGAGGAGCGGCTCACAACAGCATCTGATCCCCATGTTAGGGGCGGCTGATCACCGTCCGAGTTTCCCATTGCTCATGTGTACATAAATGTGACAGCGAGCCTCCCACCAAATTGTCTCCCAGCTCTTCAAAATCGCAGTGTGCTGCGCTGCTAGGAGGCTCACGAAAATTTGGTGGATGCGAGCTAGGCACATAGCTCCCGGGGAGCTCGTCGCATGCGCTGCGTGAGCTGTTGGTATCTAAGGTGAAAAACAACTTCTTGGTAACGAAGAACCTCAACAACTTTTTTCCGTACACAACTCAAGTGTCTGGTTGGTCTAAAGGATACGACTAGGGACTCTCAATGCAAAGGTTAAGGTTTCAATTCTCGTTCGTTTAGGAAGTTTTTGTCGTAAGATTTTCTAATTTAATCAGCGCATGAGACGAAGCTCATGAGACACATCTTGAGAAAAATGAGGCGCACAACTTTCAGTCTCAAAATGTACAGAGCTCCTGGGAGCTCGCTTGCCATGTGGCTCCCGTACATGGAACTACAGCACGTGTACATCAACTCTGCGTCCGAGTGCCAGGGAAGGACTCTAAGCTCAACTGTGCACTATGGTCCTCCGGAAAGTAGGGGGTTGGTGTCAGGCCCTACGAGCCAACCGTAAAAACAATTGTAACGGAAAATCAGCAACAGAATAATACGAACCGACACCAACGGCAACGACCCCAGCGAACAAAAAGGACTTGCGATTGGAAACTCGATACGTGGAACTGCCGATCTCTCAACTTCATTGGGAGCACCCGCATACTCGCCGATCTACTGGAGGACCGCGGGTTCGGCATCGTAGCGCTGCAGGAGGTGTGTTGGACAGGATCCATGGTGCGAACGTTTAGAGGTAATCATACCATCTACCAGAGCTGTAACCAGTGGTGTGTTGAAGTGTCCAAGATTTGTGAGATTATCGTGATTTTGTTTATCGTTGTGTTGTAATCTTGTACCAAGGAAGTCCTTAAATGTCTGAACTTGCACACTACCCAACACCCACTGTGATGTAACGCAGCTAGGAGTTCCGCTACTCACCACCAGGCAACGCAGAAGGACATGTTGGGCGGCCATGGTGGGTGGTGTAAAGGGGCCATGATGGGGCGAAATTAGATTGGAGGAGAAATTTCAACGGTCGAAGGAGCGCGCAAAAACCGCCATCGCTTAACTGGCAATTAGCTTGCAACTTTTGAAAGCGAAGGACGTGTTAGCTATCCACGAAATACCAAGTCACCTTGGATATTCTAAAATTCACTGTGAAAGTGAGGTTCACTAAAAAGCCAGTAAAACGGAAGTGCACAATACGGAAAGCATCCAGGTAACTTCGTGATTATTCTGTGCTCAGACCACCTACCATTCTAACCGCCTGCATCATCCCTATAACCCAGGACCCCTGTGCTATAGTTTTAAATAGCCTGTGCAGCTAGTACTTACCTGTGCCTAGTACTTACCTGGCCGGAGAACTGCCGAAAGTACGCCTTAACGCTGTGCGAACCAACCAAGGTCCGGAGTTTGGCCCAACCGTCAAGAACGCCACTCCGTCGACCGGATAGACCGCCGTTGGCCAGTTAGACGCCGGATAATAGGGGCGCGGCCATTTTGGAAGCGTGTCCTGGAGTTAACGCGACGCGACTAGACCCGCGACTCGGACATCGAACGGCCGCCCAACCCAACGGAAGGCGACAACGTAGAAGAAAGACACCGAAAGGAAGGACGAAGGAGAAGGTGAAGTAGCGGAGCGAGAACAAGGGGCCCCGCCGACTGCATAGAAGAAGAAGAAGTGAGGTAGGAGTTAGCCAGTAAGAAAGTGGGAAGTAATAAAGGTACCTAGTTTGTGTGTGTAAAAGCAAGAATAAAGTGGGTTTGTGATTAAGCAAAGTGTTTAAGTGTTTTCCTTGGCCGTGATAGTCAAGCGCGTACGCCGACCCTGAGGCAGTTGAAGGAGGGGGGTCTCACCAGTGCTGGGCAGGGATCGCCCACTAGTTACAGAGCTGCGGCAACACACGCGAGCTGGGAACAGCTTTCATCGTGATGGGTGATATGCAGAGGCGCGTGATCGGTTGGTGGCCGATCGACGAAAGAATGTGCAGGTTGGGGATCAAGGCCGGAAGTACTGATGATGACATGGACGCATTTTACGCGCAGCTCGAACGCGAGTACGACCGCTGCCCAAGCCACGACGTCAAGATCATCATAGGAGATTTGAACGCTCAGGTAGGCCAGGAGGAGGAATTCATACCGACGATTGTTAAGTTCAGCGCCCACCAGCAAACGAACGAAAACGGCCTACGACTCATTGATTTCGCCGCCTCCAAAAATATGGCCATACCATACGTAGCACCTTTTTCCAACACAGCCTCCCTTATCGTTACACCTGGAGCTCACCACAGCAGACGGAATCTCAAATCGACCACGTTCTGATTGACGGACGGCACTTCTCCGACATTATCGACGTCAGGACCTAACGTGGCGCCAACATCGACTCCGACCACTATCTGGTGATGGTCAAACTGCGCCTAAAACTCTCCGTCAACAACAATGTACGGTACCGGCGACCGCCACGGTACAACCTAGAGCGACTGAAGCAACCGGATGTCGCCTCAGCATACGCGCAGAATCTCGAAGCCGCGTTGCCAGATGAGGGCGAGCTCGATGAGGCCCCTCTAGAGGACTGCTGGAGTACAGTGAAAGCAGCCATCAACGACGCAGCAGAGAGCACCATCGGGTACGTGGAACGGGATCGACGGAACGAATGGTTCGACGAAGAGTGCATAACGGTTTTGGAGGAGAAGAACGCAGCAAGGGCGGTAATGCTGCAGCAAGGGACTCGACAGAACGTGGAACGTTACAAACAGAAGCGGAAACAGCAGACCCGCCTCTTTCTGGAGAAAAAGCGCCGCCTGGAAGAAGCGGAGTGTGAAGAAATGGAACTGCTGTGCCGTTCCCAAGAAACACGGAAGTTCTATCAGAAGCTCAACGCATCCCGCAACGGCTTCGTGCCGCGAGCCGAAATATGCAGGGATAAAGGAGGAGTCCTCTTGACGGACGGACATGAGGTGATCGAAAGGTGGAAGCAGCACTTCGATCAGCACCTGAACGGCGTGGAGAACGTAGGCACGGGAGCCCACGGCAACGGAAGGAACGACGACGCCAGTGCAGCGGAGGACGGAAATGAGCCAACTCCCACGCTGAGGGAAGTTAAGGATGCTATTCACCAGCTCAAAACCAACAAAGCAGCTGGTAAGGATGGTATCGCAGCTGAACTCATCAAGATGGGCCCAGAAAAGTTGGCCACCTGTCTGCATCGGCTAATAGTCAGGATCTGGGAAACCGAATAGCTACCGGAGGAGTGGAAGGAAGTGGTAATCTGCCCCATTCACAAGAAAGGCGACCATTTGGAATGTGAGAACTTCAGGGCGATCACTATTTTGAATGCTGCCTACAAAGTGCTATCCCAGATCATCTTCCGTCGTCTGTCACCTAAAACGAATGAGTTCATGGGAAGTTATCAAGCCGGCTTCATCGACGGCCGGTCGACAACGGACCAGATCTTTACCGTACGGCAAATTCTCCAGAAATGCCGTGAATACCAGGTCCCAACGCACCACCTGTTCATCGACTTCAAAGCGGCATACGATAGTATCGACCGCGCAGAGGTATGGAGAATCATGAACGAAAACGGATTTCCTGGGAAGCTGACTAGACTGATTAAAGCAACGATGGACGGTGTGCAAAACTGCGTAAGCATTTCTGGTGAACTATCTAGTTCATTCGAATCTCGCCGGGGACTGCGACAAGGTGATGGCCTCTCATGCCTACTCTTCAACATCGCGCTGGAAGGTGTGATGCGACGAGCCGGGCTCAACAGCCGGGGAACGATTTTCACAAAATCCGGTCAATGTGTGTGCTTTGCGGACGACATGGACATTATCGCTAGAACATTTGGAACGGTGGCAGAACTGTACACCCGCCTGAAACGCAAAGCAGCAAAGGTCGGACTGGTGGTGAATGCCTCAAAAACAAAGTACATGCTGGTAGGCGGAACCGAACACGACCGGATCCGTCTGGGTAGTAATGTTACGATAGACGGGGATACTTTCGAGGTGGTGGAGGAATTCGTCTACCTCGGATCCTTACTGACGGCTGACAACAACGTGAGCCGAGAAATTCGGAGGCGCGTCATCAGCGGAAGTCGGGCCTACTACGGGCTCCAGAAGAAACTGCGGTCGAAAAAGATTCACCCACGCACCAAATGCACCATGTACAAAACGCTAATAAGACCGGTGCGGTGATCCTCTACGGGCACGAGACATGGACCATGCTCGAGGAGGACCTACAAGCACTCGGAGTTTTTGAGCGACGCGTGCTAAGGACGATCTTCGGCGGTGTGCAGGAGAACGGTGTGTGGCGGAGAAGGATGAACCACGAGCTCGCTGCACTTTACGGCGAACCCAGCATCCAGAAGGTGGCCAAAGCCGGAAGGATACGGTGGGCAGGGCATGTTGCAAGAATGCCGGACAACAACCCTGCAAAGCTGGTGTTTGCAATGGATCCGGTTGGCACAAGAAGGCGTGGAGCGCAGAAAGCACGATGGGCGGACCAGGTGGAGCGTGACTTGGCGAGCATTGGGCGCGACCGAGGATGGAGAGCGGCAGCCACAAACCGAATATTGTGGCGTACTATTGTTGATTATGTCTTGTCTTAATGATGTTGAACAAATAAATATAAATGTATGTATATATTAAGTGGTAAAATTTTCATCAAAATCGGTCAAGTAGTTATTTTTATAAAATTCAAAACTCAATCCGCTTCATAGTGGATTTTAGGCACTTCTTAACAATTTTAAGGTCCGTTTGCACAATTTCGATTATCCACTTATCCGCGAGCGGTAATGGCGGCGGCGGGCATATCCAACCGGTTCGGATTTTGACGTTTATTGGGGGAAAGTCAAAACAGTGTCATTCTCCTCCTCACCCCTTCACCCACCGTTCGGTGGCGCCAACCGATTGCGATCCCCAAGAAATGTCAAAATTCGAATCGGTTATTTGTGCCCGCCGCCGCCATTACCGCTCGCGGATAAGTGGATAAAACCACAGAGAAACAGACGTACACGCAGAAAAATAACACATATTAGAACCAAATTCGAAGAGACTTCATTTTCTAAGTCGCGGGGTTTATTGAATCAAAAAAATATTTTTTCGATTTCAATATCGGAAAATGCACATAGCCAATAATGAGCAAGATGATTCAGTTTTACCCTGAGATTTTCAAGAGCAGATCTGGCCGTGAACGATAGCTCGCTATTAGTGATGCATATTATAACAGTACCCGTGTTCGATTCTCGCATGTTTTTTTTTTCATTTTGTTACCACTTTTAAACAAAAATATTTTGTTTTTGAATCTAAGTCGATGAATATTGGTTTCTAAAAAATATCCACTTATCCGCGAGCGATAATGGCGGCGGCGGGCTAATCCAACCGGTTCGGATTTTGACGTTTCATGGGGGAAAATCAAAACAGCTTAATAGGCTCCTAAAGTCCTATCGAGTTTCTTGTTTTAAACCACAATATATGGTTCAAGAGTACATATTTACTCAATTTTTGACGTTTTTATTAACCGTAGTTGAAAATATCCACTTATCCGCGAACGGTAATGGCGGCGGCGGGCATATCCAACCGGTTCAGATTTTGACGTTTCATGGGGGAAAGTCAAAACAGTTTCATTCTCCTCCTCACCCCTTCACCCACCGTTTAGTGGCGCCAACCGATTGCGATTCCCAAGAAACGTCAAAATTCGAATCGGTTAATTGTGCCCGCCGCCGCCATTACCGCTCGCGGATAAGTGGATATAATTTTTATTTTTTTAGTCTTTTGTCTCGTCCCTAGCTTATAACACATACTTTGAGTAATTTTTTTCACCGTGTATGTCAGATAGGAACATTTTTGAAATCCCAGTGCGAAAAATGTCGAGCTCAGTCACACAAGGTAGACCTCGAATGTCAAAGTAGAACTATTTACCATTTTACTTATTTCGAATTTTCTCATTATTCCTTTGTTTTTCAAGTTCGAGTAAAGTACAATTTCGATTAGAATACCATGCTTGATCGTATTATTCAATATAAGCGATATTTCGTCTTTAATTTTAGGACACTATTCTCCTCCTCACCCCTTCACCCACTGTTTTGTGGCGCCAACCGATTGCGATCCCCAAGAAACGTCAAAATTCGAATCTGTTAATTGTGCCCGCCGCCGCCATTACCGCTCGCGGATAAGTGGATAGACTTTGAAATTACAAAATTGCTTAGTTTCAAAGCAATAATGTTATAGATTTAAAGTGAAGAAGTATTTGAAACTAAAATCAACGCCGCGAGGCTTGATTTTAGAAACAATGAAATCAATGCTTTGAAACTAATGCCAAATATTTTAGATTCAAAGCTAAAAAGGTATTAGGCCGTGGTTCAATGATGTATTTTCTTTGATTCAAAACACTTTATTTTTGAGATCAATATATTTTTTTCTGCGTGTAACACTTAGAACAAATTTCATTAAGGGTCTGTGTCATTTGGCGAATTAAAATTAATTTTTACTTAAATTTGACAGTTCAACACTTAAACTTGACAGTTTTCCTAAGGAAATAATTATCGAACTGTCAAGTTTAAGTGAAAATTAATTTTAATTCGCCAATTGACACAGACCCTAAAAAACATCGTCACAAAACCGTAATCGCCCAATGCTAAACATTCTTTGTTTGGCCGGGCCGCCACTAGATGGCGGTAGTGAGCAAACGTCAAACAAGAGCAAAAACGATACCATTGCCGCGAGTGGTAGATCGACCTACTACTGAATATTTGAATCAACCGTTAAAAAGGTGATCGATGGGAAGCAATGAGAGTGTGACGTCTGTTTCTCTGTGGAAATAGTTTATCATCAAAATATAATACGTTTTCAAATCGTATGACTCCCTAACGCATTTTCTAATGATTATTGATCAAGAAAGCACGTGAAAATCTATTTTATTATGGTCAATATCGTATTTTACAGATCATCGTGTTGAAGCAAATTGTGGCAATTCTCGTGCAGACAGAGTCTCGGACAGAGTGGTTCCAAATCAAAATATGTTTGTTTAGTAGCTGTTGGGCATCATATTGAAATGTACCAATACCCGTTTCATGAAGAAATTGATTTTACCGGTTTAATTGTGTACTTGGTTCACTCTGTCTGAACAAATTTTTGAAAAACGCCAATCTTCTGAATAAATAATTATGAACTGTGTAACTACAATATTTCAAAAACGTACCGAAATATGAAAATACGTTCAAAAGTTGTTAGCTATTAAATGTTCAAGTTAATAATTCTTAAAGTGCTCATTAATTGACTACCCTTTCTTGTGATATTGAACTGTTGTACTTGTTCCACTCTGACTGAACATAAAAATTGAAAATGGCATTGCAGACTACATCTCAAATTGGACTATCACACTTTTTTTGGTACGCCTAAAAAGTGTGATAAAAGTGCACATTTGCCTCGGATAGTCTCGACGTCTTCGGTGCACTTATTCCTCCATTTACAAGGAATAAGTGCACCGAAGACCTCAATTCGATCCGACTTCTCCCTGCGCTGTAATCACACTTTGAAGGTCTGTGCACACTATTGTGTCAGTCCAATTTGGGGTGCAGTCAGCAATAATCAACAGTGTAATAACAGAAACATCAAATTTCAAACTTTCTGCCCACATTATAAATAACCCTTTAAAGCTCTAGACGAACCACTTTTTTCAATCGACTACTACTCAAAGACCATACAATCAAAAAAATTGAAACCCATTTTAGATTAAATGCGGTTAGTTGGTCTTCCAATATCTGGGTGTGGCATCCCCTCTGACCCCTCCCCCCTTTCTGGGTATTGCGAAATGCCTTGCCACGAGGGTATTTTTCAGCAAGTTTTCGAGAAAAATCCAAGTTGAACAAATGTGTGAGCATCTGGAGGCAGCTGACATGAAACAACACTTGATCAACCCCCAAGATCCGAGTTCAAGTATTTTTGAGTTTGTTCAGATGACCAAGCCAACTTTTCGTAGCAGCCGTTAATTCGTGTAGCAGCTCAAACTGTAAATTTTATTTTTTATTGTTATTCTGTTTCCTGTATAAATAAACTATTCTACTTACAATACTTGGTTTAGAATTCCTACAAGCATCTCACTTTCCTCGCGTTTCTTCCAGGCCGCACTCCAACAATGCAACCTTAAATTTTCATAATACAAATTATTCTATCATACATGCAATCATATTTGATCACCTAGGTCCAGAATACTTCACTAGTAATCCTATATTATAGAGATCTGCGGAAGCGGCCATTGTGGGCCAATCGTGCAGAGAGAAATTGACCAATCCAAATTCCTGTGTGGTAGTGGTTTGTGTTCAGATTTCCCGTGTTAATCTATCTGTAAGAACTTTGTAAACATCTTTTGTTCTCACGTATATGGATAGGCTTGCAGTAGGTTTCGTTACATTTTTTTTGGACAACTCAATGTCAAAGTGTGAGCCAAACGAACATGTTTATTGTTTGCAGGAATGCGTCGTTCGAACGGTATTGGAATCAGAACTAAACAAATTATAATTATTTACTTTTGATATCGATGAATTGGTGGCATATTAAATTGTAGTAAAAAAGATAATAATTCGACACTGATTTTTCATTTGGGCCTAACTGACATTTTCGAGTTCTCTTCATCGATCCTCTCTTTGTGTTATCAGAGAATGTGTATTGAGTTTTCCAAAGATTTTTTGGTTGAAATGCGAAGAAGACGACTACATGTTGCTATAGAAACAAAAAGAATAATGATTTTGTTAGTTTTGATCATGTTATTAGCGAAAGAGAGAGTCGACGGAGAGAAATCGATCAAATCAGTTAGGCCCTTATGAAAAATCATTGTCGAATTATTTATTAAGCTTTCAAGTACTCATGTTCATGTAGAAAATTTTGTATCCTTTCTTCTCGTGAAACCTTCCATTGCTGCTGCTTGATTCACTTCTACTGATATGATTAGCGCTGCTCTTTGCAATGCATTTCATATTTTTTCGATTGCGCTGCTATTATTTCCAAAATTTTGTAAAATAAAGCTCGACCATTAATTACATTAATTAGCAATCGTAAACAAAACAACTTGCACCACACAAAGTCACGCACAAAGTTTGAACATCTAGCTTAGTGGCAAGTGTTGGGAGCAGTTGTAAACAAAATAAACAGCGCTGCCGATTCGTAATATAATACTTCCGCTCATCTCTATATACAGTAGACGTTCGCTCGGTGCAAACGCTTTAACTGCAATGCTTTTTAACTGCAAGTCCGCTAAGTGCAACAATTTTGCAGTTATCGCACCGCTATCCGTCAAAATGAAATGTCAACAGTGCTGCGATGTTTTTGCATGCACTTTTGTTGCAATGCGATGTTTTTCGTATGCACATTGGTTGCATTCTGCAGCAACTGACAGTTATGTGATGTCTGTCAGTTGTTGCAGTTATCGAATTTCATTCGGTAAGTGAAACGTAAACATGTTGCACTTATCGAACGTCTACTGTAGAGGATTTCTATACTTCACAGCTTCCAATAGTGGTTTCTGCTTTTAGTAGTGTTGCGTGTACGTACACGTTGCATTACACGAACACCACTTGAGTTACTGGTTGGAAATAGTAAACAAAGATCAGCTGTTCCCAGCAAAATCAAATGGGCATATTTTCAACCAGTAAATTTGCATTAGTGTTCGTGACACCGCACTGCGAAACCACTATAGGGTCCTAAAATGAAAAGTATTTTCCCGGTTTTTCTTTAAAACACGAAGAAGCATGCTTTTCTGATATCAATAGTATTTTTTCCGACAGAATATTTTAATTTGTTTAATGACAGAATAGTTAATAAATTCGAAAATAAAATAATGGCGAGCAGGTCTTGTTTGACATTCGAGGTCGACCTTGACGTAACGAAAGTGGAACGGCGGGTTGCAAAAGACATCACATTGGCTCACTTTTGACAACAAATGTTCCTGTTTCATATACACTAAAGACACTATATGTAAAGACACGAAATGTTCCAATTGGAATTCCAAATTTTCTGTCAATGTCATTCCAATCGAGCAGAAGACCTGTCAAACGTGCTTTAAAGCATTGCTCGTCGGTATCATCGTCATGATTGGATGATCATCATCGACAACAACAATCATCACACTTCGTATCTTTGCTTATAGTATCTTTAATATACACGGTAAACAAAAATTACCCAAAATTGAGTGCTTAACAAGATGTGTTGCAAAAAATATTATAATTAAAAAAAGTTATTTTATGGGCTTTACCTAATAGAAATACCTCGAGAAATACTTAAAAAATGAGTAAATATGCCATATTAATCAATGCTTGATCTATTTATGCAGAAATTGAGATAGGCCTTTAGGAGCCTATTGCAATACTATCACTTTACTTCACAATTTTACTTTTCAATATCTTATTTTCAGAAATCTTTCAAAATCTCTGTCTCTTTTCATCAATTGGGTTGTTTAGTGAAAAAAATATTCCTATTTTCTATAGCCTAATTGAAAGAGCTCATTTTACTGAGTATAACGTGATTTTATTAGATTCCAATACCTTTGTTTTGTTGGTAAAATTAACAAAAGAGTTTCAATTTTCGTGGATAGAATGACAGTTCAATCGATAAAATGACAGTTCGACCCGAACAAAAAAATTTCCCCATACAAACTTAAAATTCATTTTAAAAATAGTTTAAAGACTCCAAAAATTATGAAATTTTGGATTTCGACTGATTTTTGGGCGGAGAATCCGATTATGAAATAATCCGGATACCACTAAAGAATCCAATTCTGATCATAGATATTATCCCGATACTGCCTTGTTTTTGTTTTTGTTTTAATTCTCTGTCCCACTTCTCTCGCCCTTGAAGAAACTTTACTACCACTCTTGCTACCTCTGCAACTCGACCGCTGACCCCCCCGCTAAAGCGGTTGTGCTGTCCAGCGTTGTCGTAAAAGTGCCAATAATAATTTCATAACAGGATGATTTTCATCCCGTCGGATACAGTAAATTCATCCTGTTCTGTAATCATTCAAATTTCCGATTCTACGGATTTGTATCGTGTTGAATGAAGAATCATTCTTTCCAATAGAAATACACTAGAACGCCAATGGCGCTGTACTCAGTTTTCCTATTGATTTATTTTAATAACCTTAGTTGTAATAATTAATTATTTTTAAGTGCCCATCTTATATAGGACCTTTTGTTTTGGTAAACAAAATTTATTTGACACTTATAGTACCGCTACTGACGCTGTAAGGGCGAGGCAAACTAGATGTTAGTCACACGAACAGTCGCGACATTGGATTTCTGTGGCTGGTTACTCTAATTTCTTTGCACGGCGGGGGTTTTCGTTCAGTGTAATTTATGGTACATTCAACCCAAAATAGGTAGTTTGGATTTTCCGTGTAGAATGCACGCGCGAGTCACTCACGAGTGCCATGGAATTTGGCCGAATTTGCGTAATTTTCTGCGTGTTGAGTGTTGTTGACAAACAAAGTTTCTGTTCGTGATTTCCATGTTACTTCAGGAAAAAATAAATTTTATTGAATTTACCCGAGAAACTCAGTATTAAAGCAGCGGAAATGAGCCTGGATGACGGTGAGGATGTTGAATCGGCTCTGGCATGCACGGCAGAACAGTTGGAAGCAGAGGACAAGAAAAACGAGACCCAGAAGGAAGACAGCGCATTGGGCGAGCTTGTGGATGCCGAAGAATTCTTAGCATCGGAAGGAGTCTCCATGCTGGAATATGAGCGGCAAATGTTCTTTGATTTGCTTCATTCCGATGGTTTGGTGGTATGTGCAAAGTAAGTTTTTGCGCTTTCGAAAGTTTTTGAGAGGTATTTGTATATTAATTTTGAAATATTTCAGGGGAATAAGCTATGAGAAAGTGTTGCTCAACTTTCTGAAGATGTTTTGCGATCCAACGACACTGGTGTTAGTGGTGAACTGTTCCGACTCCGAAGAGCGATTATATACCTCGCAGCTTGATCCTCGGCACATCCACGAGTCTTCCACAAACGCTGCAGAACGTGAATATGTTTATAAACAAGGTGGTATACAGTTCATCAGCACGAGAGTGTTAGTTGTGGATTTGCTGAAAAACCGAATTCCGATTGAGTACATAACAGGAATTTTCGTGGTGAAGGCCCATGAAATTATCGAATCATGTCAGGAAGCGTTCGCCCTTCGCTTGTACCGCCAGAGGAACAAAACGGGCTTCATTAAGGCGTTTTCGAAGAATGTCGAAGCTTTTACGTACGGATACGGTCATGTAGAGAAAGTCATGCGTAATTTATTTGTTAAAGAGCTTTTCATTTGGCCACGGTTCCATGCCACCATTCAAAAGTCACTCAAACCGTGGGAACCCATCGTCGTGGAAATGCAGATCCCTATGAGCCAGAACATGATTCTGCTGCAAACGAACATTTTGGACATTATGAACTACCTGGTTAAGAACATAAAAAGCCTGAACCGGACCGTGGAGTTGCAGGAGGTAACGGTGGAGAATTGCGTCACGAAAAAGTTTCACAAAATCCTCCAGGCCCAGTTGGACACGATTTGGCACCAGCTGAGCTCGCAAACGAAGCTCATAGTGGCGGATTTGAAAGTGCTCCGCAGTTTGATGATGTTAGTATAGCCAACAGTAGGGAATTAGTCACATTCTAACAAATCTATTGATTTGCAGCTCATCTATTTACCATGATGCGGTCACTCTTTACGCTACAATGAGGAAATATCGTTCGACTGAGTATGCTCTCAGCAATTCCGGGTGGACCATTTTGGATTCGGCAGAGAAAATGTTCAATCTGGCTAAGGAGCGTGTGTTCAACAAGAACGATGGTGAGTAGACATGATCATACTTCAAAAATATGCTTGAACATACCTTACCTTACCGGTCAGACTAAGGCCTGAGTGTCCTCTGCTGTACATAGGAGTCTTCTCCATTCGACTCGGTCCATGCCTGTGTCTCCAGTTTCGCACTCTGCAAGAGGTCCGCAAATCGTCCTCCACTTGAGCGACCCACCTAGCTCGCTGCGCACTACGTCTTCTTGTACCGGTCGGATGGCTCTCGAGAACCAGCTTAGTCGGGTTTCTATCTGACATCCTGATGACGCGACCCGCCCACTGTATGATCCCGATTTCCGTGGTGTGGACGATGGTTGGTTCTCTCATCAGCTGATGCAGTTCGTGGTTCATTCGCCTTCTCCAAGTCCCATCTTCCATCAGCATTCCGCCGTAGATGGTACACGACACCTTCCGTTCTAAAACTCAGTGTAGTGTCGGTAGCGGTTAGTTCAACTGGCTAAGAATAGCACTACGGACCGCCTGTTCCAGTGGTAGGAATCCACTAATCAGGTGACCGCTAATTCATGGTGTTATGCGGCTTTATGCTTACCGTGCCTAGGAATGAATGGCTAGGGGGGTCTAATAAAAACCTAACCGCAAACGGAGCCTGTGGAGTACCAGGGCACCCTCCACAGTATTTGCCCTTACTGTGCTAACCGGAGCAATAGCGCGGTGGACCTTGTGTTTCTCCGAGACAATCAGCTGCCCTTCTTCAATCTCATACTTGAGGCTGAATAAGGGCGGGATTATGAAGATGTTATTAATTAGTTTAGATTTTCACCTATATGGTTTCGCATTATGCGTTTTACACAGTGTATTCTGTGCATCCTCGCCTTTGGCGCACTCAATTCGATACCGATCTGGCTTTATTGTTGCTGTTCTTTTTTGTGCTGTGATTGTTAAGAGTTTAATCTTGCCTAGTTTGGGTAGTGGCTACGGTTAGGATAGCTCAGATCAATCTTCAGCACAAAAGAACAGCAACGATCAATCTTTGTAGACTTATGCAACATGGTACAGCCCAAGTGGCGTTAGTCCAAGAACCTTACTTTCGTAAGGGGAATTTCTATTTAGGAAACCTTGTGAATCCGGTGTTTGCTACTTTCAGTAAAAATGAAATGGCAAACTCACGTGTCATGCCTCGAGCATGTGTGCTTGTCAACAACGCAATCGTTGCTACACTCATCTCTGAACTAACTACCAGAGATGTATGTGCTATCATAATAGATGTATCTGTTGGAAACCTCAACAGGAAATACGTTTATTGTTCGGTTTATTTACCGCATGATGAACCATCCCCTACGGATGCTTTCAAGCAAGTCATTGCATACTGCACTTCAAAAGGCCTTCCGCTAATTGTTGGTAGTGATGCTAATGCTCACCATATAATCTGGGGCAGCTCAGACATCAATTTGAGAGGCTCCAGTTTGATGGAATACTTGAGTAGTACAGATCTTGGATTACTTAACATAGGCAACCGCCCAACCTTCATGGTATCTGGTAGAGAGGAAGTGTTAGACATAACGCTTTGCTCTAGCAGAATTAGTCATGAGCTGACCAATCGGCATGTGTCAGATGAAGAATCTTTATCTGATCATCGTTACATCTTGTTTGAACATGTGAATTTTACTTCGCAAACTTTGCGTTTCAGGAATCCCCGGTCAACCAACTGGGATCTCTTTACCGATTTGGTTGCAGCCAAATTTCATGGATACTCACCATCAATTGACACTCCAAGTGATTTAGATGATGCCATTGATACTACAACGGCCTTCATCATGGAAGCTTTTGAAGAAGCCTGCCCTCTGCGGTCTGTGAAGACCACAAGAGGAACCCCTTGGTGGAACTCCGATCTGGCGAAGCTCAGGAAACAGTGTAGAAAGAGTTGGAACAGACGACGTTCGGCTGGATCGGAGGCTTTCAGGTCGGCTCGCAAGGCCTACCAGAAAGCTCTTCGGTCTGCTGAACGATCCGGCTGGAAAAACCTTCGTACAAATGTTTCCAGTCTGAGTGAAGCCAGTCGATTGAACAAAATCCTTGCAAAATCTAAGGATTTTCAAGTGAACGAACTTCGTTTGCCAAATGGTGATTTCACTTCCTCTGATGAGGAAGTTTTAGAATGTTTATTCAGTACACACTTCCCCGGATGTGTGGATATTACATCTTTGGATGAACCTGATGTCTTTTCTTGTAGTTATGATTCTTTAGCTTCGGCGTATCATAACTTTAGAATCGATTGAATGGGCACTTAATAGCTTTGCTCCTTTC
Organism: Aedes albopictus; assembly: GCF_035046485.1. Lineage (NCBI taxonomy): Eukaryota > Metazoa > Arthropoda > Insecta > Diptera > Culicidae > Aedes > Aedes albopictus. Next base: position 189,380,554 of record NC_085138.1, read on the forward strand.
AAATCTCCTGGGGCAGATGAGATTTATCCTATTTTGCTTCAGAAGGGATTTGATCATTTCAAACATGTTTTGAAACAACTACTTGTTTGCAGTTTTGCTACAGGGTATTGGGGACTACGAAGCAAATTACCACAGTTGATCATGTGCGTGAAGCGCCGATTTTTTAACATGGGGAAGCATAGGAAGTCAATTTTAAAATGCTTCTAAAAAATTCAAAACATTATTTAATTAAAAACAGATTGATGTACGGGTTAAGAATCTTCGTTTTTTACACAATCAGTACCTAATCTGGGAAAAAACTTTTTAATCAAAATTACATGCTAAAAAGTTTGCTAATTGAATTTCTCATCACGTACACCAACCCGCTTTTAAATAAATATTGTTTTGAATTTTTTAGAAGCATTTGAAAACTGACTTCCTATGCTTCCCCATGCTAAAAAATCGGTCCTTCACGCATACAGTAAACTTTTTCCAGGTGGCAGCAGCGTACCTTCGAACTCTCGAATATTCCCAAATCCTGGCGGGATATTACTGTGAAGTTTATTCCGAAAGCGGGTCGCGCGTCGTAAGAAGCAAAGAGCTTCAGACCTATCATTTTGACCTCTTTTCTTCTGAAATGCTTAGAACGCATTGTGGATCATCACATCCGTGATGTTTATCTGGCCAATGTGCCTCTTCATGTGAACCAACATGCTTACCAATCTGGAAAGTCCACTGTGACTCTTTTACACAAAGTTGTTTACGATATCGAGAAGGCATTCGCTCAAAAGCAATCCTGCTTGGGTGTTTTCTTAGATATCGAGGGTGCCTTTGACAACGTGCCTTTCGATGCTATATTGGAAGCCGCACGGGGTCATGGTATATCTCCAATGATTTCCAACTGGATTCACCAAATGCTCAAAAACCGACATCTCTTCTCGACATTGCGTCAAGCGGCGATTAGGAAATTGAGTGTTTGTGGATGCCCCCAAGGGGGAGTCTTGTCACCACTTCTATGGAATCTCGTAGCAGATACGCTATTGAGGCAACTCAATAATAGCGATTTTCCTACTTATGGTTTTGCCGACGACATTGTTAGTCGGTATGTGCATCAGCACCCTTTTCGACCTGATGCAAAACGCTCTTCAGGTAGTTGAGGGTTGGTGTCGCCAATATGGCCTTTCGGTAAATCCGAGTAAAACATCTATTGTTCTTTTCACGGAAAAGCGAAACCGTAATGGTGTTCGAACTTTACGTCTCTTTGATTCTGAAATCAATGTGACTGAACAGGTTAAGTACGTTGGAGTCATTCTTGATTCCAAGCTTTCCTGGACACCTCATGTTGAGTTCAGAATCAAGAAAGCTTGTATGGCCTTCGGGCAATGCCGGCGAACCTTTGGTACAACTTGGGGTCTAAAACCCAAGTATATCAAATGGATCTACACAACTGTTGTTCGGCCAATATTGGCCTATGGATGTCTTGTGTGGTGGCAAAAGGGCGAAGTGAGAACGGTCCAATCAAAGTTAGGCCATCTCCAAAGGATGTGCTTAATGGCGATGTCTGGAGCGTTCTCTTCAACTCCCACGGCAGCGCTCGAAGTTCTCTTTGACGTTGTCCCACTACACATTCATCTCAAACAAGAAGCACTTTCTTGCACTTACCGTCTATGGGTACTCGGTTTACTAGAGGAAACTCCTGTGAACCGCAGTTCAACACACACCTCGTTGTTTCCACTTTTGGTGAATTGGGACAAAGTTGTCCTTGCTCCAAGTGATCTTACAATTGCTTGTAATTTTCCATATAGGACATTTTCTACGAAATTCCCTTTCCGGGAAGAGTGGACATCTGGTTATCTGGAGAGAAGTATTTCAGACGGCATCGTATGTTACACTGATGGCTCCCTTCTAGAAGGTCGAGCAGGTGCTGGTGTTTATTCTCGTGAGCTAAGGCTGTATCAGTCTTATTCACTTGGCAGACACTGCACCGTTTTTCAGGCCGAAATCTTTGCTCTTATGTGCGGAGTGCAATCAGCACTTCAGCAGCACGTAATGGGCAAAGTAATATACTTCTGTTCAGATAGCCAGGCTGCTATTAAAGCACTTGCTTCGGCCAACTCCAGGTCGAAGATAGTTATTGCTTGTCGAACTCAAATTGAGGAGCTGGATTCAACAAACGCTGTTCACCTTGTATGGGTACCTGGCCATTCTTCCATCGCTGGAAATGAATTGGCTGATGAGTTAGCTCGCACTGGAGCATCACATGACTTCATTGGCCCTGAGCCAGCTATTCCGGTATCCAAGTGTTGGGTGAAGCTTCAGATTGACACCTGGGCTGCCACTCAGCACAAACAATACTGGAATAGTTTGGAGTCATGTCGTCAAACAAAATTGTATTGTACTGAGCCATCTCTAGGGGTGGCAAAGTATCTAACAAATCTGTCAAAGCAGAATTGCAGCATGCTGGTCAAAGCATTGACTGGCCACTGCCGACTCAGTTATCACATGGCGAATATTCAGCAAGCTGATTCATTTGCATGTGATAGCTGTGAATCCGATTATGGAACTTCGTACCATTTAATATGTAACTGTCCAGCTTTTGCGCAATTGCGTTTCCGAGTACTCGGGAAACACTTATTAAGTGAAACTGACTTCAGAAACCTGAATCTTCAGGACGTTCTGTTGTTCTTGACCCGCTGTGGTAAAGAGCTATAGGCTCTCTTTACGCTTTATGCATTATCACAGTGCCCTTCTCAGGGCGCTGTTCGAACCCATTGTGGCACGCTTATGCGTTATTACAGTGTCCTTTTCAGGACGCTATGTGAACCCATTGTGGTACGCTTTTGCGAGTATGACGATCCTATTCCCTTACCTGTCCTTTCCCATCTCCTATCCTTTTTCCTTCCCTTCTCCGTCAGGTAAATGATGAATAGGCTCGTGTTCATGGCGATGGCACAAATTTCCCAAATGGAGGAGAACGTGCCTCTAGAGCCGACCTACTGATACCTGATACCATGATGCGGTCACTCTTTACGCTACAATGAGGAAATATCGTTCGACTGAGTATGCTCTCAGCAATTCCGGGTGGACCATTTTGGATTCGACAGAGAAAATGTTCAATCTGGCTAAGGAGCGTGTGTTCAACAAGAACGATGGTGAGTAGACATGATCATAATTCAAAAATATGCTTGAACATACCTTACCTTACCGGTCAGACTAAGGCCTGAGTGTCCTCTGCTGTACATAGGAGTCTTCTCCATTCGACTCGGTCCATGCCTGTGTCTCCAGTTTCGCACTCTGCAAGAGGTCCGCAAATCGTCCTTCACTTGAGCGACCCACCTAGCTCGCTGCGCACTACGTCTTCTTGTACCGGTCGGATGGCTCTCGAGAACCAGCTTAGTCGGGTTTCTATCTGACATCCTGATGACGTGACCCGCCCACTGTAGGATCCCGATTTCCGTGGTGTGGACGATGGTTGGTTCTCTCATCAGCTGATGCAGTTCGTGATTCATTCGCCTTCTCCAAGTCCCATCTTCCATCAGCATTCCGCCGTAGATGGTACACGACACCTTCCGTTCTAAAACTCAAAGGGCGCGTTGGTCCTCGTGCCCATAGATGACTATCGGTCTAATCAGCTATTTGTAGATAGTAAACTCCGTGTGACGGCGAACTTTGTTCGATCGTAGAGTTCTTGGGAGTCCAATGTTAGCTCGATTTTCTGCCACAATGCGTCTCTGAATGTCACTGTTGGTGTCGTTGTTGGCGGTCACCAGTGAGCCCAAAAAAACGAGTTCTTCAACCGCCTCGATTTCATCACCGTCGATATAAATTCGGGGTGGCAGGTGCGGTGATACCTCCCTGGAGCCCTTTGCCATCATTTACTTTGCCTTCGACACAATAATGACTAATCCAATTCGCCCGGCTTCACTCTTTAGTCAAATCTGCATTTCCGCCATCGTCTCAAATTTATGAGCTATAATTATCAAATTCGATTTGGTAAAACAAAATATTTTGCATGATTCGTTAATTTAGATGTTTATTGACCAATTTACCTTTTGATTGCTTAAAAAAATATTTCCATGTTTAATGACTGGCAGTCAAAAAAGCCCAAAATCGCTAATTTTGCCCTATAAATTGAGGTATAGCTCAAAATTCTGACGTGCTGGAGCAAATCTGAGCGTGGATTCGGATTCAGCGGCCCAAAATCTGTCAGGGACACATAAGTTTGCTCTTGAGACAAAAAAATGTTGAGCTGTGTATCCGTATCCGGGAATCCATATTCGTGCATAATTTGCCACAGATGATGTCGATCGATTGTGTCATACGCCGATTAAAATTCGATCAACAAGTGATATGTGGGCACGTTGTATTCGCGGCATTTCTGCAACACCTGGCGGATGGCAAACATCTGATCCGTTGTAGCGCGTTCACCCATTAATCCAGTCTGATATTGTCCCACGAAATCTCTTGCTATCGGTGATAGACGGTGGCATAAGATTTCAGAGAGTATCTTGTAGGCAGCGCTGAGTAGTGTGATCGCGCGATAGTTCCCGCAATCCAACTTGTCGTCCTTTTTGTAGATGGGACACACGATACCTGATGTGACGTGGAGAGTTTCATCGAGCGACCCCCCGGTATCGGGCGACGCGCGCTCGGCGCGAACATGAGTGGAGGGAAAGAGAAGAAGATGTCAGTTTTTTTTTTCAGTTTGAATAAATACGTTGAACAGTTCACACGCAGTGTTTCGATTCATTTGCAAATCCTCAGAAAAACCAATTCCTCCGATCTATTTCCCGAACATTTTGGTCCATTCGAGCCAGATGAACGTTTTTGTGATGGTTTTTTGTTGATTTGTGGTGAAATTCCGGTAAAACGAGAGAACTTTCTGATTTCCACCGTGTGGAAAATTCAATCGGCGACGACGCCGAGGACGCGTCAGTGCAGTGTGTTGTGCCGTACGCGAAACATGTATGATCGTGTTCGAAACACCGATTCTAAGTGAAGGGAATTCCCTGAATAAATTTGAACGATTTGTGAACGAACAGTGAAAAGTGGTGGTCCAATGACCGAAGAAACTCCTTATACGCTACGGAGTAAACACCCGAGAAAGCTTCTTGGTTCTGTGAGTGGTACACCGGCGGCGATTTACGAGTCCGTACAGAAGCAAAAGCAAGAACAAGTGAACAAAGAAATGGCGAAGAAACTAGACAGAATTCTCGATCATCGTGATCTGGCGAAGGAGCGGATGCTCCGGATACGCGAGAGTTTGAAACAGGACGTCCTCAACATTCACTGGCTCAAGCTACAACTGGAGACGCTTCGTCAGTGTAACGATGAACTGCAGAAAACGTACATCGAAATCTGTGACATTGTTCCGCGAGAGCAGCGAGATGAACACAAGCAAAATCACTTCCGCTGCGAGGAGCTGCATAACGAGTTGTTTGTGTACATCCAAACGGAAGTCGCGAAGTGGAACGCGGCAGAAGAAGAAAAACAACGAGGAAGAATGAGTGCGTTAGCTCCTGTTTTCGTACCGCAGCAACCGGTGGCAGTGAACAACTCGATGCCTCACTTACAGGTGCCACTGCCAACATTCGATGGCAGCCTTGAAAATTGGTATTCCTTCAAGTGTATGTTCAAAACCATAATGAACAGGTACCCCCACGAATCCCCGGCCATCAAACTATACCACTTGAAGAATTCGCTGGTCGGAAGCGCTGCCGGTAAGATAGACCAAGACGTAATCAACAACAACGATTACGAATCAGCGTGGAAGATGCTTGAGGAAACCTACGAGGACGAACGACTCATCATCGATACCCATATAGACGCCTTACTCTCGTTGCCCAAGATGACGAGTGAGAACGCTACTGAGTTGCGGAACTTGCTCGATGCTTGCATGAAACACGTTGACGCACTGAAGAACCGGTCGTTACCCGTTGAAGGACTCTCTGAGATGATCCTGGTCAATGTGGTAGCGAAACGATTGGACAAGGAAACCAGGAAGTTGTGGGAGTCGCAGATTCCGGCTGATGAGTTACCTTCGTACACTGATATGATCGACTTCCTTCGAGACCGGAGTCGCATACTACAGAAGATGAAAAGCTACGAGCAGTACCCACCGGCTCCAACTAAGCAAAGAGGAAAATCCATTGACCAGAAGCCCACCCAAGCCAGGAATGTTGCACAAACTTCAACGCAATCCAACGAAGTGTGTGCATGTTGCAACGGCGAGCATGTGATCTACAAGTGCGATGTATTCGAGAATCTCACAGTGAGCGACCGATACACCAAAGTGAGACAAGCTGGCCTCTGCTTCAATTGTCTACGGCGTGGGCATCGTACTGCAGATTGCAACTCAGACAGGACCTGCCGAACATGTAAGCGTAGACATCACAGCCTTCTCCATGAAGAAAAATCGACGACCACACAGCCGCAGGTTAGCCAACTTTCCGTGGCAGTAGAACCAGTCGCAGAAGAAGATCCAGAAAATGATGAACCAACGCAAGGATCGGTGAATTGTGCCCGTACGGGCATGACGAAACAAGTGCTGCTTTCGACGGCTGAAGTACTTGTTTGCGATGCCAGCAACAGACGGGTGCTATGCCGTGCGCTACTGGATTCCGGCTCCGATGCAAACCTCATCAGTGCGGCACTTGCGAAGAAGCTCAACATCATCCTACAACATGTCAATATTCCGATTAGCGGCGTCAATAACGCCGCAACCCAAGTTAAGTATAAACTTCGTACCAAGATCAGCTCACGCGTTAATTCATTTGACGCAGTTCTAGATTTCCTGGTCGTGCCGACGATCACTGCTAACCTGCCCGTCACGAAGGTGGACACGCGCTCCTGGAACATACCCGCTAACATCGCTTTGGCGGATCCGTCGTTCCATGCTCCGGACGAAATCCAGATGATCATCGGTGCTGAATTATTTTTCGAGCTGCTCAAGGGCGGCCGCATGAAACTCGCTGGCGGAACACCGATGTTGGTAGAAACGCAACTTGGATGGATTGTAAGCGGTCCCGTCAAGGTCAACCGAACCGGTCCCGCACGTAGCGTATGCCAGTTCAACCATGCTGAAGAGCAACTTAACCGCACACTTGTGAGGTTCTGGGAGATAGAGGCGTGCAACGAAGCATCACCATACACACCAGCGGAACAAGCCATCGAAAAGCACTACGAACAAACAGTATCCCGCGACGAAACGGGTCGGTATGTTGTCAGACTACCGTTTAACGAAAACAAAGGTCAACTAGGTGACTCGTTGGAATCGGCCCGATCTCGATTCAACCGACTCCTGCGATCGTTCGTGAACGAAGAAAAAAGGAAGCGCTACTCCGAATTCATGGCAGAGTACCTAGCACTTGGCCATATGGTTGAAGTTCACGATCAGCCCGATGATTGTTACTTCCTACCACATCACGCGGTCTACAAGGAGTCAAGCTCGACTACAAAAATCCGTGTAGTGTTCGACGCGTCGGCGAAGACCACATCTGGTATATCACTGAACGATGCTTTGGGGGTAGGACCGACAGTGCAAAACGATCTCATCACGATTCTTCTTCGATTCTGCTGCTATCCTGTGGTACTAACCGCCGACATTCCGAAGATGTACCGTCAGGTGCAAGTACATGACGACGACAGAAAGTTTCAGCGTATCCTGTGGCTTAACTCCAACAACGAAATAGCTGCATTCGAACTGACAACCGTTACGTACGGGTGCGCCAGTGCCCCCTATTTGGCAACGCGCACGTTGATGCAGTTGGCGAAAGATGAAGCTGCCGAGTTACCGCTTGGATCCAGAGTCATTGTAGAAAATAGTTATATCGACGACTTCCTCACAGGAGGTAACAGTGAGCAAGAGGTGATTGCAATCTACGAGCAACTCACTGAGCTACTGCGACGAGGTGGCTTTGGAATCCATAAGTTCTGCACCAATAGTAAAATGGTCCGTAACATCATTCCATCCGAACTTCAAGAAACACTTTTCGATTTCGAGGAAGCCGACATCAATAACGTCATCAGGACCCTTGGCGTCATTTGGAACCCTGACGACGACTATTTCACCTTCAACGTTAGTCCACTCCATGGTAAGGTGACGAGCGCAACGCCGACCAAGCGCAATGTACTTTCTGCCATTGGACAGCTTTTCGATCCATGTGGGTATCTTGGTCCTGTGATTACGACAGCAAAGCTGCTGATGCAAGATCTGTGGAGACTCAAAATAGGTTGGGACGAAGCATTGCCAAAGGAACAGTACGATTTGTGGACCACTTTTCGGGAACAGTTGCCGATGTTAAATGAACTGCAAAAGAAGCGATGTGTTATTTCAAGTGGAGCAGATGTTATAGAACTTCATGGATTTTCGGACGCTTCCAAGCGTGCGTATGGGGCAGTCTTGTACACAAGGTGCATCTCCCCGGAAGGAACAGTGAATGTCGAACTCGTGTGCAGCAAATCAAGAGTGGCACCCTTGAAGCCAATGACCATTCCCCGGCTGGAATTGTGTGGTACACTCCTTTTGGCAAGGCTAGTTGAAAAAACTGTAGCGGCGATGAAAATCCCCTTTTCCAATGTGACACTTCACACTGATTCGCAAGTTTGTTTGAGCTGGCTTGCGAAGTCACCGCTTGCTTTGAATCAGTTCGTTGCAAACCGTGTCGCTACTGTGCACGAACTGACGCAGGACTACAACTGGCGTTATGTGCGGTCGCAGGACAACCCGGCCGATATAATTTCACGTGGTGTGCTACCAGCTGAACTGCTTACAGAGGAACAGTGGTTCAATGGTGCTCCAACATTGTGGCAATCGAATTCCCCTAACGAGAAGATACTGTGTTTGGACGACAGCGAACTGCCAGAGTTGAAACCAACAATGGTCGCCACTGCCGTGCAAAGAAAATCCCATGTAGATTTGACACGGATTAGCAGCTTTCGACGTCTACAACGAGTGTGGGCTTACGTGTTACGGTTCATCGAGAACGTACGCTCGAAGCAACGTAATACATCTGAACTCCAAACGCAGGACATCAAGAAGGCAACGCACACCATCATGATGCTCGTGCAGAGGGAGTCATTTCACGAGCTTTTCGACGCGCTGAAGCAAGGTAAGAAGACGTTGAAGCAGTATCGAGGATTGGCTCCGTTCATCGACGAGGAAGGATTGATTAGGGTTGGCGGGCGTCTTAAATATTCGTCAATTCCCTACGACGGCAAACATCAGATCTTGTTGCCTGAGAAGCACCACGTGACTCAGATACTAGTTCGTCAGCTTCACAACGACCATTTCCATGTCGGTCAGCGGGGTTTACTGTCCATCGTACGCGAAAGGTATTGGCCGATCAAGGTAAAGGTGCTGATCAAACGAATCGTCTCCAAATGCTATGTCTGCTTCCGCCACAATCCACCACCGGTAAACCAGTTCATGGGCGATCTACCAGACTATCGGATTACACCTTCATCTGTGTTTTCGAATACCGGGGTTGATTATGCTGGACCGGTATATCTCAAGGAAGCAGGCAGAAAGAAAACTCTGTATAAGGCTTACATTGCAGTCTTTATTTGTATGGCCACAAAGGCCATTCACATCGAAGTAGTGTCCAGCTTGACAGCGGAAGGTTTCATCGCTGCCTTACAGCGGTTCATCAGCAGACGCGGTATGGTTGCCAATATGTACTCCGATAATGCAACGACGTTTGTTGGGGCTAATCACGAGTTGGCCGAGCTGCGCCAATTGTTCGAGGACCAGGCACACCAACGGCAACTGAACGATTTCTGCACTTCAAAGGGGATCCAGTGGCATTTCATCCCGCCACGCAGTCCTCATTTTGGCGGTATATGGGAGGCTGGAGTAAAATCTGTGAAGCACCATTTGAAACGTGTCGTCGGTGACTAAACTGACCTTCGAGGAGATGTGCACTTTCTTGACCCAATGTGAAGCCATCCTGAACAGTCGACCGCTGGTTCCTGTTTCAGATGATCCGAATGATATCGAGGTCTTGACTCCATCACATTTCCTCATTGGGAGACCTGCTTTGAGCGTTCCAGAACCGTCGTATGCTGAGGAGAAGGTCGGCCGACTGAATCGATGGCAGCACGTGCAATTGATGAAGCAACACTTCTGGAGGCGCTGGTCGGGTGAGTATTTGCATTATTTGCAATCTCGACCTAAATGGCATAACGGAGCTGCAAACATCGAGATTGGTTCTGTCGTCGTGTTGAAGGATGACAACGCTCCCCCACATCTGTGGCGATTGGGGCGCATTGTCGCTACGCATCCCGGACAGGATGGAATGGTGCGTGTGGTCACGGTGCGTGCAGACAACAAGGAGTTCCGTCGAGCTACATGAAAGGTTTGCTTCCTTCCAAAGGTTGATCCGTTGGACTCAACGGGGGGAATATGATGTGACGTGTAGAGTTTCATCGAGCGACCCCCCGGTATCGGGCGACGCGCGCTCGGCGCGAACATGAGTGGAGAGAAAGAGAAGAAGATGTCAGTTTTTTTTTCAGTTTGAATAAATACGTTGAACAGTTCACACGCAGTGTTTCGATTCATTTGCAAATCCTCAGAAAAACCAATTCCTCCGATCTATTTCCCGAACAATACCTACCATCCATTCCTTTGGTAATACTTCATTCTCCCACATTTTGGTAATGGCCCAGCGTAGTGCCTTCACCAGTGCTTCTCCGTCGTATTTTAGAAGTTCGCTTGATAGTTGATTTGATTTGTTGTGGCTTTGTTGTTTTTCAACCGGCCAACTTTCTTCTCAATCTTTTGGACGTCAGGGACCGAAAGCCTCATCCTCTGCACGTACTTCTAGATCTGTTACCACGCCACCTTCGGTGCTTGCAACGTCGCTATTTAGGTACTCATCGTAATGTTGCCGCCACCTCTCGACCACCTCACGCTCGCTCGTGAGAATATTCCCGTAATTGTCTCGGCACATGTCGGCTTGTGACACAAAGCCTCTGCGCAAGCGGTACAGCTTCTCATACAACATCCGTGTGTCTTTAGCGCTGTACAGCTCTTCCATTGCTTCGCGATCTCGTTCTTCCTGCTGACGCTTCTTCCTCCGGAATATTGAGTTCTGCCTGTTCCGCACCTGTCTATAACGTGGCTCATTCGCCCTCGTACGATGTTGCAACATTCTCGCTGCATTCCTCTCGTGTTTCATTGTTCACATTCGCTGTCGTAGCAGTTGTTTCTGTGATTCGGAGTCGCGACGCCTAGTGCTGCACTGCACATAACTGCATATTTGAAACATTTGCAGTTTTTGTCAATATTGAGTTAATACTGGGAATCATCTCCAAATCATCAGTACTTTCATTCACCCAAATGGACTTGACAAGTGTGTTCTACAAAATGTGAAATAAATACCAAATTGTTTTGTCTCATTATCAAATATTCACGAATGTAACCGCATAACGGTCACACTGGGAATACATATTGGCCTTATAGCGTACCATCAACCATATTTTAGTCAAATTATTTTTTCAACTATTGCCCCAGCATAGAAGAAAAGCTGTAGAAGATTTCATTGCAAAAGGATTCATTTTGAATTTTAGGCAGATTTTTGAAATTTCTATCATTTCCCATACTAACGCAAATTGCAAACTTTGAGCCCCATTTTCTCCAATGCCTACTTTTGTCAAATGTGACTGTTATGCAGTTATGGGCAGTGCAGTCGAGGTACTAGCCTATGGCGGATCGGATGTCGCTCCAACAATCATCAAGGGTAGCTGCGCCAAGCTGTTCTTCCGTTGGTAGGGCCACTGTTAACTGCTATGCCTAGTCTTGAACCCCATCTATGTTCCGCAGCCGCTCGATTTTGAGTACGTAGTGATCCGAGTATATATGCATTAGTACTGCGAAAAATGCGATGTAGGTAATATAGACGGTAATTTCCATCGGGTGATTTTATGAATATCTTTGCGGAGGAAGAAAGTGCTTCTGGTTCGGACAACCATACCACAGGAAGCTGCAAAGTATGCGCATCGTTGGTCGTTATCAATCCATTAGGCGCGCAGGCTTTTCCGCCTGATCATGGATCTGTACATTTCCTCCCTTTCTATTTGTGCGTTCATTTCGTCGACAACGATTTTCACGCGGCGAGCAACCATTGTGCATTTGCTTTAACTGCGCGTAGAACGCTTCTTTCTCGTCATCAGGTCTCGTGTGGACAGTGCACGTTGATGATGCTGTAGTTGAAGAAACAGCCCTTAGCTCTCATCATGCACATCCTTGCACTATAAATCCTGTCCCCAGTTCATTGGTGATACCACAGCTTTAGTAGAAGGTAGCCGCACGATGCCCGCTTTTCCACACTTTCTGTCCAGTCCAACAATGTTCCTGCAACGACACGATGTCGAAGTTGCGGGGAAGTAATTCATCGTAGATTATCCTGTCACATTCTGCTAAACCAAGTGACTTGCAATTCCATGTTACAAGTTTCCAATCGTAGTCCGTTTTTCGTCGCGTGGGTCTTTGCCGATTTTATCGAATCATATTTCTCCTATGCTAGGGGAGGATTTTTACCGATGGCTTATTGGGCCTACGCCAACACTCCTGCCTCGCCGGAGGGTCATCGTGCCAATCCTGTTTAGCGTCCCAAATAACACTGGGACGACCATGATGGTGCTACCACTTTGAATTTGACTGGACGTGATGCGCCATTCTTTATTCATCAGCTGGATGCCAGAACAAACATTGTTTGAGCCGCATTTTTTTTTTGGTGAACAGACGCACGGGTCGTACCTCCTCAATCTAGCTGAAGCTTGAAGGATAACAAAAGTGTCCAGGCTGCACTACCAGCTTAGCACACCATTTTTAGCTTGCTTTCTGTGCCATCAATTGACCCGTATAAGCATGAGGTAGGTAGAAAATTGCTAGGACCTGAGCTGTCTTGAACGCTCCGGGTTGTCAACCGTTCAACACACATTTTGGCAACTCTACTGCATAACGATCTATCACATATGGACGCTTTCAATGAACTCATCGCATACTGCTCTTTTGTTTATTTGTTTATTTGTTGTGTGTGCATCAACAGGCAGCAACCTGCCCCAATGATGTTTGGTGTTAAAATTATATACATAATACAAAGAGAAATATGCTAGCAAACGAAACAAAAGATATGTCAAAAGGTAAAATACAAGCTTAAATTCTAACACAGACGTAGTCAATTGTTTCTACTGTTAAAAAACGAAGAGAATCTCCGGCGAAGAGTTTCCCGGGCCAGATGGAAATCGAAGATTGATGCGACTCTGTTGAAAATCCGTTGCAACCCGTGGATAGCGCCGTGCATCGCATAATTAGATCTTCGTAGAGGCAATCTTAGTGGAATGGTATTGCGAAGTGCACGTGGCTGAACGTTCAAATTTATTTGTTCCAGGATTGTCCCACAGTCTATACGTCCTTGTAGCGTGTCTGCAATCATCAGTGCTCTGGTCGTTTCTCTACGGTTGCGGAGTAACTCGAGATCGATTAAACGACAGCGGTTTTCGTAGCTCGGTAAACGAATCGGATCCCTCCAAGGCAATTTTCGAAGCGCGAAACGGAGAAAGCGACGTTAGACAGATTCAATTCTTTCGGAACCGTTGCAGTAAGCCGGGCTCCAGACTGCAGAACAGTATTCAAGAATGGAGCGCACTAGGGAGCAGTAAAGAGACTTCAGGTAATGGATGTCGGAAAAATTCTTCGTTACTCTGAAGATAAATCCCAGAGCTCTGGAAGCTTTGTTGACCGTATACGATACATGCTGGTGGTATGTCAGCTGGGAGTCCAGTATAACGCCTAGATCTTTGATATGGTTTACTCGCTCGATAGTGACGCCAAGCATGCTGTAGTCGAAGAGAACCGGCTTCTTTCGTCGAGAAAACGTGATGACGGAGCATTTCGTAGGATTGACAGTCATTCGGTTCAACAAGCACCAGTTAGTGAAAAGTTCAATCTGCTGCTGAAGAAATTGACAGTCGGCAAGGGTGCGAATCTTGAGGAACATTTTGAGGTCGTCGGCATACGATAATCGGGGTCCTTCAATGATAAGATGGACATCGTTGAAATACAGTAGGAAGATCACCGGTCCCAGGTGGCTTCCTTGAGGAACACCGGAAGAAGCGTGAAAACGTTCTGATCTGAAATCTCCTATGGATACCATCAGTTGACGATTGGAGAGATACGACCGGAACCAGCGCAAGATATTACCACTGAGGCCGAATCTGTCGAGTTTACCCAAGTAACCACAAGCATTATATCATTGCACGAATTAGACTGAATATCAACCTTTGCAATGCGAAATGCAGTAATTCCACACTTCTCATGCAATATACCTTTAGATTGGCATTATCAATGTATTGATGCATTACATGTTTTCTTTACATTAGGGTGCATTAAAAGGTGATATACGATAATTCAATAATTCAACACTGCAAAAACTGTATAAATGCAATGTACAAACTAGCAAAGGTTGCTCTAACAATACAATTATAAAAGCTTGACTCTAATGGTAAACAAATGAAATCAAGAAAAGTTAACAACTTCATGGTCAACTATAGCGGTCTTCAACACTTCTGGTTCGACTCCCGACCAACTTAATCCTCGTTTGAACCACCGATCGACGACTTTCTTCAGAAAACCTTTTTTAGAGATGACCTTTTCTCTTTTCTGTTGACTGCTATCGCATGCCAATTATGATGGAAACCACAATTAGCATAATATTATGAGCATTGTACGAAAGGTGTTTTATTTTTCTTCTATTGATTGAATATCTTCTATAGAACGCATTATGCATTTATCAGCGATTTATCAGAATGTGATTACGAATCCCTGTAATTACATATGCTATAGTCGTTTTGCCCTCTACTGAAATGGTTGAGGCAGAAGAACAGTTTTCTTTTAGTTAATGAAATATCGGCTGTTATCACAGCAGCAGAAACGGTCCACAGCACCAGCGCGAATGGAACTCATCAAGCGGTCTTCAACACTTCTGGTTCGACTCCCGACCTGGCAACAAAAAAAAATGGTTAAAACATTCATGTGGGAGGCATTAGTACCGTCGATAACGAAACGGTGCTAAAAATAGATTTTTGTTTTGGTTTTTCGTGTTGCACGTATTAAGCATGTGCAAATGCAAATGTACAGCACATGCATTTATGTCACTTTAGCAATGGCTGTCAACGTGCAGCAATATGTGGCACTAATTTAATTTTAGTGGGGCCCTTTTCGACTTTAATATTGCTTCAATGAGGTATTTAAAGTAATGCAGCATTATTTACACAATTTTAAATATAAATATACGGCAAAATTGATGCACTTATATACGGCTTCGTGGTTACTTGGGTAGCGATAGCAATGTCGTGGTCCAGCTTGTCGAAAGTAGCAGATAGGTCTGTATAGATGACATCGGTCTGCACGTGTTCATTCATACTTTCGATGATATACGATGTGAGGCACAATAAATTGGTGGTGGTAGAGCGGCCGGCCAAAAAGCCATGTTGATCGGGGCAGAGGTGTTGCTTGCAGTGCGAGATGACAGGCTCCATAACGACCAACTCAAACAGCTTTGAAATAGAGCTCAGAGCCGCGATTCCTCGGTAGTTGTTCACATCGCGTTTGCTTCCCTTTTTGTGTACTGGAAACATGAATGCAATTTTCCAGCAGGAAGGGAAAATGCCACTGGAAATCGACATTTCGAATAAACGGTGGAGTGGTGCTAGCTGGTGGGAGATGTGCTCTTTCAGGAACACGGAAGGAATACCATCCGGCCCTGGGTTGAAAGACAACTTCAATTTGGAAGCAGCTCTAGCAATCGCATCAGCTCGAATGTCCAAACCACTCATCGTTTGACCGGCAAGAGGAACATTGCTGGCTGCACGTCTAACTTGGGCATCGGTAATGATTTCGTTGTTGTACACGCTTGCAAATTTATCGGCAAACAGTTGACAAATTTCCGGAGTAGATGAAGCAGTTATCCCATTCAACTCCATTGAGGAAGGAAGGCCAGATTCCTTACGTTGTTCGTTGACGTATTTCCAAAAAGACTTAGGCTTGCGTTTGAGTTTGAGTTCTATACTTCGCTGGTACCGAGAGAAACAATGTCGGCTCAAGCTTTGATAAACGTTATTAATTCTTACGTAGTGATCCCTAAGACAAAGCGAACGATGCTTGGAAAATTTCCTCAGAGCCGCTCTTTTGATTGATTTCATTTTGCGTAATTCACTGGTTTGCCAGGGAGGCCGAGGATGTTCACTATGGATATTCTTAGGTACATGTCTGTCGATGACATATGCCAGGACATTTAGGAACGTTTGAGCGGCTTCATCCACATCGCTAGGGTCGAGAACAGTTTCCCAGTCAATACTTCTCAGCACATTAGAGATGCTGAGATGGTCGGCTTTTTGAAAGTTGTACGAAACGGTAACTGGGCGGGTCTTGAAATCAGAGCTGCAAGCTTCGACAGAGATGAGCAGTGGAGGATGATAACGGACGACTTTCACCAACGCGCAAGGTGCCTCCGAGATGATTGGCGCAGTGTCTCTGCAGCTCACGAAACAAAGGTCCAGACTGCGGTAATTCTCGTTGACGACGGGATTGAATTGAGCCAGCGTTGCAGCACTGTAGCTGTCTAAAAGATTCGTCGCAGTTGTATGGAATGACGAGCGTTCGGGGTCGGGATAGAGAGATCCGTCGTGCGAGGGCTTCCATGAAATATGCGGAAAGTTGTAGTCGCCCAGAATGAGAATTTCATCAGATGTAGTTGCGGTCTCCATTACAGTATAGACAGATTTACAGTGTGCCTCGATGAGTTCGGCATCGTGTACTCGGTTGGGGGCAATATACAATGAGCAAAGAAAAATGGTTCGATTCATCAATTTGACCGAAACCCAGACTTGCTCCAAGCAATTCCACATATCGTTGTCAAGAGCCTTCGCGTCGAGCTCGCAGCGGACCGCCACGAGAACGCCGCCTCCGCTTAGTTTGTTACTATTGCGAGAATTTCGGTCACAACGAAAAACTTCGTAGTCGGGGCCGAAAATCTGACCTGAAAGCGTTCTGGAATCGAGCCAGGTCTCAGTTAGGACGATAATATCGTAGCTGGTATCCGATGCGGCTAGGCGATACTCGTCGATGGATGTATTCATGCCGCCGGCGTTTTGGTAGTAGATAGCGATGTGTTGTTTAGTCCTTGTTGCAGAATCGCCAATGTCCCTGGAAATGTTGTGTGCATCAGGTGCCGATTGAGGGTTCGTTAAAGGATGTGGGTACTCGCCTAGGTCAAGTTGCTGGAAGACCCTCTCCCCACTTCCGAACGCAGGACCGGAACAGCTGTGATGAGCGTGGACTGCGAGTGGCGCGACTGCGTCGGAGGGATCGAGGGCTTCCATGAAGCTTTCTATGTTGCGTTCCGGTTGTCCTGTAGCGGCGGCAGTGGTCAAAGTATGGCCTTCGGTGCTTCCAGTGGGTGCAATAGAAGGCGTTTTAACATTGGGACACGAATGCTGCGCTGCATCGCCATGTTCCCTGAAAGTCGGGCATTCGTCAAGTGCGGATTGAGAGTTCGCTAAAGAATGTGAGTACTCGCCTTGGTCAAGTTGCTTCTTTTGCTAGGTACTTGTTAGCAGTGATGCTAATGCTCGAAAATACTCATCACATTTGGGCCAGACATTAGTACACAGCATAGGCAGCTTAAATTATATAACTGCCCTATCCTAATGATTTCTGCTAGAGAAAAAGTGCCGTTGTCTTACGAATAAATTGCTAAAACCATGACATACCTACTATATATTACTTTAAATCCTTTATTTTAGAACTCGAGCCTGAACTCTGTCCTAAATGGAAAGCACTGACCGAAGTACTCCGGCAAGAGATCCCAACGGATATAAAGGAAACAGCAAAGAAAATTCGCAACAAAGATGAACGTCAAAAGTATCTCCATCAGCAGGTCAAGGTGTTGATACTATGCCAAGATGGCAGGACGTGCTATCAGCTGAACCAATACCTAACGCAAGGACCGCAAAAGTACCTGTTCTACAATGCAATGAAAAACGATGTGACCGTTACAAAGTTAGCCGAATCCTATCGTCATTTCCATTCGGATGACGATCGGGGTGCATACAATGTACAGAATGTTGAAACTTTTGTGAAACCCAAAGTGGCGCCTAAACAGCAATCGGCTCCTGAAGAATCAGCCGGTACATCGAAGGGTAACTTCTTGCGAGAAAGGATTGCAAAGCGTCGGGCTGAAGCTGCTAAGAAGGCCGAAGAAGATTCGAAAGATCAAGATGAGGGAGGGAGCTCAAAAATGTCTGAAATGGAAGCCGCTCTGTTGGACAAGGAAGAGCAGGAAGAATACCAGTGCTTCAGGAATTCCTACATACTAACAATGTCTCAGAAAGGCGATGCCAATCGGACCGTTTCGGACGATGGCGAGGAGGACGACCTATGCGACGTCACCCAACTGGAATGCGGTGAATTCGAATCATTTCCGGAGATGGAAAATATGGACGTCACGAAGATTGTGACCGACAGTAACAAACCCATGGTGTTCATCCAAACGTTCAAAAGCGAAATCAACGGTATGACTTCGCTGGATCGCACCTTAGAGGAGATCAAACCTCGCTACGTTGTACTGTACCACAGCAATGTCACGGCCGTTCGGCAGATTGAGGTCTTCGAAGCGAGGCAGCTGCGCCAGCAACTGTCCCGGGTGCGCGTGTTCGTTATCATACACTCGAAAACAGTCGAAGAGCAGTCGTACCTGACGGCACTGCGGAGAGAAAAGCAAGCTTTCGAGTTGCTCATCGATACCAAAAGGGTAAGTTGAATACTAATTTTCTTGTTCTCGAGCTTGATCCTTTCGTGAATAATGGACAACTCCTAATAAAAACTGCACTATGGGTCACCTAATGATGGAACCTCTTACAATATTGTGTGTTTACAGACTATGGTCGTGCCGGAGTACCAGGATGGACGATCCGAGGACGCAATCACCATGCTGCAAAAGAAGCAGGAGGTGTCCACGCGACAGGCCGGTGGCCAAGCAGTTCCTACCGAAAGCATCGTCACGCCTCGCATAATCGTTGACATGCGAGAGTTCCGTTCGAATCTTCCATGCTTGATCCATCGTCGCGGGATAGAGGTGGTGCCCCTTACGATTACGGTAAGCGATTTAGTCATTCTCCATACTGACGGCACATACCTATGTATTGAGTACCTTAATATCTTTTTTTCCAGATTGGTGACTACATTCTGACGCCAGAAATATGCGTCGAACGGAAGTCCATTTCCGATCTTATAGGGTCGCTCAACTCGGGCCGACTCTACAACCAGTGCGTTCAAATGACCCGGAGCTACGCCAAACCAATACTTCTTATTGAGTTCGATCAAAACAAGCCCTTCCACCTGCAGCGACACTTCATGATGTCTGGCGATTCGGGCTCTTCCAATGCATACATAATGCAAAAGTTGCAGCTGTTGACTCAGCACTTTCCTAAGCTGAAGCTCGTGTGGTGTCCGAGTCCGTACGCCACGGCTCAACTGTTCGAAGAACTGAAACAAGGTAAGCAAGAACCAGATCCGGACGTGGCTACGCTGCTCGGATCCGATGAGGCAGGAGATGAAGGGGACAATATCGTGGATCGTACGAATCCCAACATTCATGATTTCTTGATAAAACTGCCAGGGATTAGTTCTCGAAACATCGGCAAAGTGATGAGAAAGTGTAAAAATTTGAAGGAGCTGCGCGACAAGACCGAGGAGGAGTTGGAAGAACTGTTAGGCAGTAAAGTACAAGCCAAGATGATGTGGGAAATTTGGCATGTAGCCCATAAGCCTGTTCAGGAGGAGGCCGGAGAGAAGCAATTTGCCGCAAAGTTTAAACGTGGATTTGGAAAAAGGGCGTTCTAAGATCAGTAGTTGAGGGGTGATAATAAAGTTGAAATTGTTAGAATAATCGAAACTTCTAAATTTCAGATATCACATAATTCCAGCTCTCTGGCAAAGTACCTAAACTTTCTGCTCTCTATAATTTAAGTCACTTTGAATCTCACAGAGGGTCTTTTGTGCTTGCTCTTCAGAATTGATTTAGAGGGTGTAATAATAAGAGTGGTGATGAACACGAGTGGTACGATTTTAACGAAGTCGATGGAGGAAACGTATACCGACTAAAGAATGAAGTCAGGCGAATCAGATTAGTCGAAGTGTCGAAGACAAAGAACATGATGGCAAAGGGCTCTAAGGAGGATTTATCGCGCCCGCCACCCCGAATCGTAATCGACGGTGATGGAATCAAGGCGGTTGAAGAATTCGTGTACTTGGGCTAACTGTTTTTGAGCGCAAGGTGTTGCATGTACGGCGGAGTGCAGACGGAAGACGGAACTTGGAGAAGGCGAAAGAACCGCAAAAATCGGGAGGCTACGGCGTGCGGGTCACGCCAACAGGATGTTCGAGAGTCGGATGACAAGAAGACAAGTAGACATGGTGCGCAGCGAGCTAGGTGGGTCGAACAAGTGGAGGAAGATTTGCGGACCCTTCGCAGAGTGCGGAACTGGAGACATACAGCCATGAACCGAGTAGAATGGAGACGACTCGTACGTACAGCAGAGGAGACTCAGGCCTCCTTAGTCTGACTGGTAAGGTAAGGTACACAATCTATTGCGACATTTGCACCCATTTAGACTCGGCCGAAATTCATTATCATCACAGTCGAATTTCGCACACGACTTCGCAGCGGCTGGTATACACAAGTTCGGTTGAGTTCATGACAGTGGCGTCGGATGCACAACAGGTAAACAAAATAAGTTTGATTAGTGTGAAATTTCGCTGAGAAATGAAGATTCAGTGGATTCTCAAATTATCACAGTAGTCTAAACATTAATGAGAAACCCAATACCATAAAACATGATTTGTTTTCGATAAGAACAATGGTCTTTTCGACACATTTTGTAAATTAGCATTAGTTTGAAATGACACGCGATTGGTTTCAGAATTAATCCAGAAGTTGCCAATTCTGGGGGCACCAGGTTTCCGGAACATCCGGAGAAGTGGCCAGTATATCCAAAATATCTAGATACATTTGCAAAACCATCAAGTTTTGAATGTCAAAAGCTAGTTTTCTTAGATGAGTTATAGGTGGTACCTCTATCTCTTAAGGAAATTACCGCAGTATTTCCTGTCATAAATCCAGAATAACGGTAAAATCCGGAACCATAAACGGTCTTGGTCCATAAACTAGAAGGATGTTGTGGTCAACTATCTTAATTTCTTGAATCTGGGTTGTAAAAGGTTATGAGAACCACAATTTTGAAGTTTTGAAATTGGGCTCGAAATGAGGGCCAGGCACAATGCGTTATATCGTTTTCCTTGTCAATCTTTTTTTTTTGTCTGTAGCTTCTGACAGACCCGTCAGATTCTTACAGCAGGCAATAGCAACTCATTTGGTTGATTGTTCAGATGAGACCGTTGTCTCGTCTGTTCTGAGATCCTGCCGCTGAATATAATATGCTCCTCTACTAAGGATGGGATCATTCATTTGCAATCATTTACATTCACTTGCGAATAACTCGCTTCAGAAACATCGTAGCAAAAACTAATGTATGGAGCACTTTTTCATTTTTGTTTTACCTGAAACTTTGTAGAACAATGTACTGGCGTAGCGTCAATAATAAAGTCAACAGAAGGCAGCAAAGGCAACTCTCCACGGCGTGAATGTAATTTACATTCACCGCGTGGAGAGTTGCCTTCACAGCTCGTTCACGAATTTGGCATGCGTGTGCGACCCTAATGCTATTTGGCGAACTTTCAGATAAAACAACAAGGTTCAATTCATCCATAGGTACATAGTTCTTAAACCACGTAGACTTTTTGGGGGGAGGGGGTGTCTAGCCAAAGTCTACGCTCCATACAAATTTCAAAATTTTTTTATGGACAAAAGTCTACGAGGGGGAGGGGGGGTCTGAGATGGCCAAATTTTGGTCTACGTGGTTTATGAACAGCCCCTTACCGATGAGGCATACCGTGTGAAGTTTGGGAGAACATAGAACTGGCCCAACTGGGGTCTCCAGATAGCCTAGTGGTTAGGGCTATGGATCGCCAATCCGGAGACGGCGGGTTCGATTCCCGTTCTGGACGGGCAAATTAGTGTAGTATTTATACTTGCCTCACAAATTCATGCAATGGCAGGCAAAGAAAACCCTTCAACTAATAACTGTGGAAGTGCTCAAAGAACTCTAAGTTGAAGCGAGGCATGCCAAGTCTCAATGGGGGACGCAGAGCCATAATAAAGATGAAAAAGAAGAACCGGCCTAGCCTCAACATAGAAATAGGGGAAGTCGACAGAAATTGAGTCTAGTCACAAGGAAGTGATATATTCGTAAACTATTAATTTACTTGTTCTTGTTTTTCATTGATTTCTGTTAACGTTTATGAATTTTATGTTTCTTTTTATATCATTTTTTGATTGTATTTAAGTTAATAAAAATTGTATTTTTATTATTTTCCTTCTGGTATTATATTTTTCTTATTTTTACCTTCTTATCCTACTACATCTATTGCTCTTTTCAAAACATTTCCATTTCACTCCGTAAATTTCCCCCGCAAGCAACATGTTGCCTAATGGTTGTTGTTGCATTTCCAACGCACAAAACGTGATCGAAGGGCAAACAAATCTATCCGAGAATTCGGGATGAAACACCGTTTCATGTTTTTTTAACGGTTTCGCTTTTGAACCTACTATGAACATTTTTTTTATGAGCTGATCTAGTTACTGCCTACCATTTCTTAACATCCTAGTAATACTCTCATAAAACTAGTAGAAAATTGGACCATCAATTGAACGAAAAGTGGAAAATAGCTGTTACGGGACTCCTCAGTCATGATGGTTTGTTGTTTATGGAGATTTATTACATTCGGTTTCAATTCAGTTTCCTAGCGTTTTTGTTGCTCGATTGAACCCACTCCCCTTTTTCCCAATGTGTATATGTATTGATAAGGAGAGTGTTTTACAATTGTTTTATGCCATGCGTTTCTCAAATTTTATTATTTTACAGTTTTTTTTTTGCAGTATGCTTATAAACATCATATACACTTTACTATGCCTTGACATTTGGCATTTTATAGGGTGTTCCAATAACTGATATATAACTTATAACACATTGACTTGTTTGCTAAACAAACGAACATGAACTATGTACAAATGGTAATTGATGTGTTATGTAGTGATGAATTGAACCTGAATAGTGGCGCTGATGGAAGTATAATCTCATGCAGAGAAAAGGGCCTTTCTTTCTCGCAAATTTTCGCAGAACAACTGCATAAGAATGTGGAATCGAGTGAAACAAATGAACACCGAGAGCCGTAACAATCCGATAGCGCAGTATGGCGAGAGGGTTTCCGGAGTAAACACGCTGAACGAAAACATTGGGCATGTATTGCAAATGACTCACCGTGGGTTGAAAATTCCCCATAATAAAGCTAATAATAAGATGTTGAAGATGCTTAGGTTTGAAGCTGTGAATTTTCACTGGTAACACTAGTTTACATCATTTTTGAACTCGGTAAGCTGATGATCGTTTTTGGTGTAGAATCAAGCCCTGAGTTCGAAAACGCGAAGCAAAACAATTACAGTAGAGAGGAAAATTTTTCGACTTTCCATACAAGGTTGATGATTTGAAATCGATTTTTGTTCTACATATTTTTAAGCAAAGTCGCTCATTTCACACATCTCATTCTACGTAATGAATGCTCCGATTGAGCTGAATTTTTTACTGTAACTCGCCTACATATGATATGTCAAATAAACGTTGAGAATGAATTTTTAAATTGTTTTTTTCTTATTGAAAAAAAATACATATCTTCATATATTTTTGGAAAATTTGCTAAAATTTAAGGAGATCGTCCCTAAAACTCGCCAATATCTTGAATTTCATCAATCTGACGCAAAACCTGCATTCAGATGATCGAATGGTTTTATATTCAGCTTTTAATTTATGGAAAAAAGATTTAAAATTGATTGATCAAAACGCAAGATATTTAAATTTTATTAAATTCCATATTTTAAAAAGTTATAATACTCGATGTTGAGCTAAAACTCAAAAACTGTTCTACTTTAAATTTTTTGAAGCACGGTTTCGAAATCAGCGCTAAATTATGCTTCAAAAATTTTGGTCGTTGACAGAAGTTCACGACTTTCGTTGTATTTTGTAAACCAGTGTAATGATTGTGATTTTGTCTCTTACTAAAGGTAAGCAAACTATTAAGGTTGAAGCACAGAGAAACAGACGTCAAACTCTCATTGCTTCCCATCACACTTATTTCTGAATTGACTGTTCGGTACTTTTTTGACGAGATTATAACAGCAGTACGATCTCGGTAGTTTCGGTAATCGATTTTACTGAGGTTCAGTAAAACAACTGTCAAAATCGTATGGAAAAAGTAAACAATGCATTTTTGCTGAACGCGTTCGGTGCTCAGCAGTTTTAATCTCGTCAAAAAATTACCGAACTCGGTAATCAAAATTAAGTGTGATCGATCACCTTTTTAACGGTTGATTCAAATATTCAGTAGTAGGTCGATCTACCACTCGCGGCACTGGTATCGTTTTTGCTCCTGTTTGACGTTTGCTCACTACCGCCATCTAGTGGCGGCCCGGCCAAACACAGAATGTTTAGCATTGGGCGATTACGGTTTTGTGACGATGTTTTTTAACCGTTATGTGTCCGACAAAATTTTTGCTTTTTTCTACACCGTGCTTTTTAAATGAGCGCTGGGTACCCGGGTACCCTGTCGGCCACATAAGGGTTAATGAAATTTGTTCTAAGTCTTACGTCTGTTTCTCTGTGGTTGAAGAATTCGTCATTGATGTCACTGTCATCATTGAAATTTTCAAAGCAGTTTTCTCGTTCAAAACACAAATGTTCGTTATGAAAATATATTAATTGTATTCCAGATGGAAAATAGAATACAGTGAATACATTTTCATAACGAACATTCATGGAATGCTAATAACGAACTGCTTCAGAAAATTTAATGTTGACGATAATCCTTCAACCTTAACGTTTATTGCACCGTTCTACACTAACTTTTGTTATGGGATGAGAAAAATAAGAACAGGGGTTTGGGACCCTAGAAGCATAGACTAATTTCAAGACCTCGATGTACCAAAGAAAACGATCAAATTTTCGGTGACCAGTCCGGTACCCAATAAATATTCATAACCGTGTATTTTTTCCGTGTAAATTGCCTTTTGTGTAAATTTTATTTAGCGTGTTACACTGATCTGACAGCTTTGACAGTAAGGGACTAAACATAAATTAGGTAAAGTGAGTACCGAGGATTGTTCACAATCTGCGAACTTGACTGCGGAAAAAATTGCGACCATGACGCCGCTGCTAGAAGTGTCATAGTGAAAGATTTTTTGAAAAATATTGAACCGGGCCGTCACAGTTTATGACCGAAGTTTGTATGGAGAACTTGGGGATGGGGTGTTCAATTTATATGCGCATTAGAGAACGCACTCTGCATATATTTAGGCGTTAGACAATAACGAAACAAACATAAATACCGAAAACGCTTAAATATATGCCCGACACGTTCTAATGCGCATATCAATTGGCTTCTTTAGAAGTGTTGAGATAACTCTATATTCAGAATCTGCATGCAAAACTGAGCCGAAATCCAAATTTTCATGAATTTCGGTGCCCGGGAACCTATTTAAAAATCAGTTTGAAGTTTGTATGGGAGCGATTTGTCGAATCGTCGCATTTTGCACTGGGTGGAGATTTCAAGCAGTTGGTTAGCTGTCAAAAGGTGATTTCGAAAAACCTCTTTGAAATCGGTTTTAGGTACCACAATGAAGTTCTAAAAATCTGAAAAAAATCATGGCGGTTCAAAAAAAGGTGTTCTTTTGTATAAAATCAAAAAATCAATACATTTTTTTAAATTTAAAAACCCAACTCTAGGGTCCCAAACCCCTGTTTTTTTTTATCATCCCATAACACCAAATTTTGTAAAATTTTGTCGCGCAGTGTTATCGGTGCTCTTTGAATCATGCAAGGCTTTGTCTGTCTTCAGTGTTCAGCAACATGGATTATCGTTGTATTTTCCACGAAAAACAGAGAAATTAAGCTCATGAATCAGATAGCCGACGTACGTAGTATCAGACGTACCTACTCGTAGCGGTGAAATCCATGAGCTTGGGAAGGACAACGGGTGCAAGGGCCCCGCTTACAAATGTTTACCGGAGGAAGTTCTTGGCGAAGGAATAGAGGTGAGAGTTGTCAGTGCTAAAGTAACTCTGCAATGTAAAAACATCTCAGGAGAGCTTCGTGATCGCCAATGTCAACGGTATCTGTAGCTGTTATGCGACTCCTTGGTAGTCGGCGGAGCAATTCAGGCATATGCTGAACTGTATCACAGTGGAGTTAACAGGGCGAAAGTAATAGCCAGTGACTTCAATGACTGTGGCTGTGGAATGGGGAAGCTGTTTCACGAACCAGCGGGATCTGATCCTGCTAGAGGTACTGGTCATGCTCGATGTAAGCACAAAAAGTACTTTTAGCCGGACCGGAGAGGAGTCGTTCATCGGCGTTACTTTTTGTAGTCCTGGCCTAACAAGTAGTTCGAACTAGAGAGGGTAGACGATGACTCATAGTGACCACCTGGCGGTTCTCTACAGTACCGACTACAACAACAGGCAACGGTCGGAGGAAAAGCGACTAGGTAAAGCCTTCGCACATGGAAGACATCATATTTCAACGAGGAGGTATTCAGGGATGGGCTCAGCTATAAGCTCTAAGCGGTGGTCTCGCGTGCATGCAATAACATAATGCCTAGGAAAGTTTATTTTAGGAATGGGAGACCACCGGCATACTAGTGGACTCAAGCTATTGAAACCCTGCGCCGCGCTTGTCTACGGATGCAGTGAGCATGTATTGATGAGGAGCGGGATGCACTAAGCGACTATTAAAGTTGCGCTCAAGATCGAGATGAGAGCAAGTAAAAGGTCTGTCATAAGGGCATGTGGCAGAGTGCTAATACGAATCCGTGGGATGACGCCTACAGGATCGTGATGAGTTAGATACGAGGCTTTCACCGAGTCGAGTAGTCTCGAGAGATGCTGGAGAAGATCATTGAGGAGCTCTTCCAGCGTCATGACCCTAGTCCTTGGCCTCCTTTCGTAGAAACACTGGAGCGGGCAATGGGAGGAGGCACGGAAAGGTCACCAATGATGAACTTTTGGGGTCTGCAAAATCCCTTAACGTCGGCTAGGCCCCAGGTAGATGGTATTTCTAACCTCTAACCATAAAAGTAAACATTGCAGAGGCTCCCAAGAATCTGCTGTGTAGACATGCAAGGACAAGGGAGTCTTCCCGGACAAGAGGCATAATCTGGTTATATTGCCAAAGGCGGTACCACCTAGACGCCCGTCGACCAATATGCTTGTTCGACACGGCGGGGACGGTGATCCAGCAAATCATCTTCAATAGATAGTACCGAGGGTGCTGTAGATGGTCTCTCGAGCAACCAGTTCGGCTTCCGGAAGGGGAAGTCGACCATAGACACTATCTTGTTGGTTACAAATTCTGTGCTACTATGCTGTAGGGATCCTTGAAGTAATGAATGCGTTCAATAGGGCCAGTTGGGCAACTATTGTCAGAGCGTCCCTGTCAGTAGATACCTGACACCCGAGTACAGTCACTATTCGTAAAGATAATCAATTCAGGTACCACACAAGAGCTGTCGAAAGCTTGATCTTTTTCCAGTGTTGTCAGTATTTTTGGTTAGATATACCAGTTGCCAGTAGTTTTTAGGATATTCTATTCGCCAGAGAGCACCACCACCAAATAAGACAGCTCGCCACAGCATTTCATAGATGGTATAATTTGATGTGGGCTCTCAGAAGCGACATGCACTCAGAAATAAAAGTATACACGGAATTACTATTATTTATGCATTTTGTATCCGCATCTCTCTCACTCTCTTTCTGTTTTCATGCTATCTGCCGTTTAGCCTGGGTTGAAGAGAAGTGTTTCGTCAACCCAGGCGAAGCACCAGATAACATGAAAACAGAAAGAGAGTGAGAGAGATGCCGATACAAAATGCATAAATAATAGTAATTCCGTGTATACTTTTATTTCTGAGTGTGCAAAGTCATTGTATAACAATGTTGAAACGCTTTTCAAATGTTGGTCTTGAAATATCCATTTGATATTTACCGATGAGTGGTTAAAGCACGTGACTATCACGCCGAGGGCCTGGGATCGAATCCCACTTCCGACAAACTCACAAAATGTGAGTTCTTCCTTCGGAAGGGAAATAAAGCGTGGGTCCCGAGATGAACTAGCCTAGGGCTAAAAATCTCGTTAATACAGATAAAAAAAATACCGATGAGGATTGCTTTTTTGGGTTCTACTTTCCCAACAACGCATCCGCATTTTTTTGCCAACCGAAATTGAACCTCATTGTGCAGCAACAATCTCATGTGAATAGAAAACCCAGCAAATATGAGACTGTTATGCGAATAGGGGCAGTATAAACCTAGTTTAATAAAGTGAACAGAATTCTCGCGTTACATTTGAAAAAAGCCTATACTTAAAAGGTAAACAAATCGATTTTGATACCATTCCATAGCATCCCCTAACAATAACTTAATGTGCAAACATCACCCGCATAATCGTAAACCTTATCATAATAAACCCCATCTTCATCGGCCAATCACTGCTTTTTTCCCATTCATTCATAAGCCCGTGCTCCAAATAGGCCAGTAACGGTAAAATGTTGTTTACATTAGTCCTGTTCAACGACATAGGTTGAACTTGCTCGAACTTGCTCCATCCCGCTCTTTCCCGTTTGTTGACAAATGGGTAAGAGTAGGATGCATCAACTTCGAGCAAGTTCAACCTACGTCGTTGAACAGGACTATTGATAGGCCTTCTCATTTAAAAAGCCGACAACCGAAAATTTTCCGAACGTCTCCCGGCCCGAGCGCGGAGAGAGAGAGAATTATCTCTCTCAAAATGGGCCGAGCCTTGATTTGATGTCAACAACAGACTCACTCGGGTGGCCAACCCACGCTAAGAAAAGTTTAGAAAGACTCACAATAAGGCCTACACCGGGTGAAACTTTCTAAATTAACTTAACATGTTTGTCTATAATGTTTCATACTTTTTTGATAATTTTTCATGCAATCTTGATTATTGATGCACAGATACATTCAATCTTGTGCCATTAGAACGGAAAGCATGTTGAAAAATTCTCAAACTGTGGAATACGAATAAGAAATGTGATGGACAATTTTTGCATCGATTTTTCTCAATGTTTAGGCCCTTTTCAAATGTAACGCGAGAATTGTATCATTGTATGTATGGGCTTCCTCTGTCAATGATCATTTTGAATGTGTGTAAGGGCGGCCCACACTTAATTTCGCATTGTTATTTACGTTTTCACACTTGTGAAAACTTGCAAAACTTGACTTCAGAACCTTACAAATGCGCCGTATTAACAAATTGCAAATTTCCAAAATTGCAGAGTTATTTATATTTTTTCTAAAGTTTTTAGAACCTATCGATGGATGAAAAATATTCACAGGGAAGTTCAGATGACCAAAGTGGCTCAAAAAGTTATGGTTTTTAAATAATTATTGGGCTTTAGGGTGGGTAGATGATGATTAGAGTGGTTCAAGTGGACATTAGGATAGCTGACATGGAAACAGGGTGGCCTAAAAAGTGGTTAAAGGGAACCAAAAAATGCCACAAACGAACTTGGAAAATCCATGCATAAGAATTTATAAAAGGACTCCAAAATGTGTGTTGCTTCAAACCACAAGTTTATTCCTGGCTTCCAGGACCACACGTTCCGCGTATTTCACCCAAAAATCCGCTCTCCTTCGAACCGCCATCGAGAATGTTACGCGTTATACCCGAAACGTAGAGAAGAAAAGACACACGAAACTATTGTTGGGATCGTATATTTCTAAAATTGCCATCCAATCAATCGTACTCGGTCTACAGTCGAACAAATATGAGACGAAGCAACGGGGAATTTAGAGAAATTTTCCTAAACTTTTCAACTCAATAATCACCGGTTTGCTTCGCCGAAAAACGTATACACCAGTTCAACGGCCACAAAAACGTAAACTGCAGCAGTCTGTCTACGTTTGGTTTTGAATATCATTTATATTTGCGTTTTTTGGCTATTTAGCGAATTGCTTATAACTAACATATCAACGTCGAACTAACAATGATGTTCAAAAAATTAAAAAAAAAATATCCCTACCACTGCCGTTGTTGAGTCTCGCAAACCGTTCTTCAGTTGTTTCGTCTGCGCAATCGTTGTCATCTCTTACACGCTAAAGCCGCTCGCTCATTAGCATAAGAAGAGGCGTGCTGAGGCTTTCTTATAACTCTTGAAAGTTACACTTTACGTTCTTATGCTCGATTTTAAATATATATATTTTTAATATTTTTACGTTATATCACAAATTATAATGTCACTAACTTAGTAGCATACTATTTACGATCTCAATGTCTCAATGATCTGCTGCATTTCCTCCCACATTTGGTGGCGGGAATTTTCACTAGTTCCATTCTAAACTAGCGTGAAACACAATTGTTTTAAAAATAAAAGCAACCACTTTTCAACTCCTCTAGCGTACAGTACAGTGTGTGTGTGTGTGTGTGTTTTTTTCTCGGTGGTTTGCTGTCGGTATTTTGGCAAGGTGCCAAAACCTTCCGATAGTCTGTCTCTTAAATGAAAAAAGTCCAATGCCACACGTGTGACCATCCTTACAGAGACTCTTCGAACGCAGCCATCAAATCGCTTTGCATGTTCATATCGATCTGCCCGGCCATCTGTCGGATAAAGAAAAGTAAAATTTCCATACATGTTAAGGTATAGGTACGATAGCGAAACTAACCGCTTCCCGTCGGCGACGTTCCTGCTCCTGTTTCCGAAGTTCAGCCCTTTTGGCCGCTGACCGGTCCAGGGTGTGCGGCGTAGTAGGTGTTGCCGGCGAAGGGCTTCCCTGGGGAGACGCTTTGATTTCTTCGACTACCCGAGTGGGTATGGGTTCTGGTGCCACTTTCCTATGGGTGAAAAATATAATGAAGAATTTAATTGTATAATGACTATGAAAAAATATCCTTTTTTTGCAAAACAAACATGATAAAAACTATAGCAAATTTCATATGTTGTTGATTGTTTGGCATTTGTTCGCAAGAAAGCAGGAACTTCTCCCCAAAGCTCAACTCATCCCGAAAAGGCTACGTATCGCAAACCGAAATTTACAGAGATAAAGACGGGAGCATCTTGACTGACCACCGTGAGGTGATTGAAAGGTGGAAGCAGCACTTCGATCAACACCTGAATGGCGCAGAGAACTGAAGTTAGGGAAGTCATTCAACAACTCAAGAACTAAAAGGAAGCTGTTAAAGGATGGTATTGATGTTAAACTTTTCACCCGCAAATATTGATTACTTGTCTGTCCTGGGTTAAATTTCAGGATCTGGAAAACAAAACAACTACTTTGATTTATCTGCAAGAAAGGCGACAAGTGAGAGTTTGAGAACTCGAGCGTTAACAATTCTGAATGCCGCATACAAAGTTATAATAACCCAGTTTGTCTCCGTCGTCGGTCATCAATAATGAATGAGTTCGTAGGAAGTTAACAGAAAGGCTTCGTCGACAACGGCCCACATCTTTACCGTACGGCAATCCTTCCAGAAGAAATGTTTTTTTCCTAGACTTTCTTAGGCATAGAGTATATTCGAGCCTGCTCAACGATATATACAATAATGCTTTGTATAAAAAGTGCTTGAACAAAAGTTGTTAGAAATCACTTCAATTTATCAAAATCGAAAAGAAAGTTTTTAATTGTTTATTGTTTATCAATAGTTTTACTATTGAACCAATAATTAGGTGTACAATTGTACTTAAGTACTCTAATAAGCTTAGCTCCTCCTCCCAAACGCTCTCTTAACATATTGAAGTGAACTGGTTTAGGTCGGATTCGCCAAAAAGTGATGGTGCTCTACAGA
The DNA here is from genome assembly GCF_035046485.1 of Aedes albopictus. Lineage (NCBI taxonomy): Eukaryota > Metazoa > Arthropoda > Insecta > Diptera > Culicidae > Aedes > Aedes albopictus. The sequence continues at coordinate 189,412,561 of NC_085138.1, forward strand.
CACCATGAGCTGTGAAGCAGGATTTGTCACAATTGGCACGTTACACCCATGAAGAACAAGGGTTTCATGTCATTTCAGGATGTTTCAAGAAGATTCAGTGTTAGGTAGTTTCAGGAGGTTTCGAGGGGGTCACAAGGAGCAACAAGGGCTATGGGTTTCAGGAAGATTTGAAGTAAATCTCTAATGAACTCTTATTGTTGCTTGATTCTAACCACTTACCGTCCATTGTTGATGTCCTCCTGTTTGACTTTCTGTTGTTGCTCCTGCTGCCGTTTGAGTTCCTTTTCGGCTTGTTCCTTCTGCGATCGTTTCAGCTCCTGCTGCTGCAGAAACTTTTGCCGGTCCAGCTTTTCTTTCGCTTTGTTCCGGAACGCCTGGAACGTGTCCATTGCTGGTTTCGGCTTGGCTGCTGCTGAGGTGGGAGTGCTCTGCGGTGAACCGGCCGACGCCAGCTGGGACCAGGCACTTTTCATACTCTGATCGTGCGCGGATTGCTTGAACGCATGCGGATGGGAGCCCTTCATGTCCGGTGGTGTACCGCCCATTTTCTTCTCGTTGGGGTTCATCAGCAGGTCTTCGATTGGCTTTGGAGTAAGCATGAATTTGCCTTCTTCCTTTTTGGAAACGACCGCAGCACTGCTGGAGCTTCCACCTGTCAGATCAATGGTGCGATCGTTCAAATTTGGATTGTTCTGGTAACTGGACGGTCGCATAAAGTTCTGAAGTGGATCGAATAACGACATCCCTACGTTGCTTAGCATCGGGTTGGTGTTGGCCATAGAGTTCATCAACATTTGGCTCATTCCGACACTGGTTGCGAGGCTGCCCATTCCGTTCAGTGGTCCATTGCCGTTGAAGTCATTGTTGAAGCCATTGTTTGAGTGCACCATCTGGTTCTGCAAATGTGTCATCATATCGAGCGATGGCATTAGATTCGCATGGGCCTGCAGATTGCTAGCAGAGAATTCGTGTTTAAGGTCATTCAGTAGGGTCAGACTCAGTGCCGTCGCATCGTTCTTTTCGAACGAAGCCAACGAGTGCTCCAGTGGGTCCATAAAACTGGCCATTCCATGCACCTGAGGGTTATTGGCGGACGCAACGCGTCCCGTTGGCAACTGTAGGGGCACTAGGCCTCCTGTTGATTGATTTGCCGATTGTTTTCCCATCGGCTGTTGATTCGTCAGGGGCTGCGACAGGGACATATGTTGCTGCATGCCGGCCGTGGCCATGTTTGCTAGGCTGTTGATTGCCGCCAGACCAGCGGATATCTGCGAAGTAGGTATGTTAAGCGCATTGCTCATACCGTTGGTATTACTGGACGATAAACCATTATTACTAGGCTGTCCCAGTTGTTGGGATTGAGATTGTTGTTGTTGTTGTTGGTTGGGCTGTTGTGGCGGTTGCTGTGTAACATTGTTGATGTTATTCATACTATTACTGCTAGTGGACAACAAATTGGAAGGTAACAATGTTGTCGTATTTGGTGACGGTGTTGGCAATGGAACTTGGTTGCTGTTATTAGTATTATTATTGTTATTGCAGTTGCTACTGTTGCTACTTAGACTGTTATTCACAACACCACTACTGTCGAGTAATGCCGATGATGATGGTAATAGGCCTGACGACTGGGATGTCGGCTGAGATGTTTGCTGCGGTAATATGGGGGTGGATTGTGCTGCTGGGGCGGTTGAAATTGTTTGTGCTTGGGAGGCGGTGGCGGCAGTCGGAGTGGACGTCGGGGTTGGATTCGCATTCGGAATATTTGGCGTAGTGGGACCAGGCGGTATCGTTGTAGTTGAAGCTGCCGCTATCGGTGGAGGAACTACGGATGGAGTTGATGGGGTTTGGGACGCCACTTGGGGTGCAGTTGCGGATGCAGATGTAGATGTAGTCGACGCAGTGTTAGAAAGGGAAGAGTTACTATTAGGAACGGTGGATGGCACCGACGACACTGCAATGTTCTGTGCTGTGGTAGTCGCGGTATTGGTTGAAGTTGTTGCAGGTATTGTCTGTTAAAGATGAGAGGAAAATCAAGAAAACAAACGAGCACATTAGTTTCTGTATGGACCAAATAAAAAGAACATTAAAGCAACACAATACATATGTAGTGCCTGACTGCTTGTCACAGATGCCACAAATTCTATTTATGAAATGCAATGTATGATAGGATTTAAACTGAACTGTATAAGTTTATCTGGAAAACTCTAAATTGAATAAAATAATACACAATAAACCAACAGTTAAAATTGGGCTATCAGTCGGCTACTGATCAAATGTCGTGATGTGACCGGAGATATAAAAATAGTTAGAAGTTTAATGTGTTTTTGTGTAATATGTTGTTATCTCAACGTGCTTTGATGTAATACAATACTCGCGTTCAGTATCATACAGGCGTATCTACAATGATCGATTTCTCTTCATCGATTTTCTCTTTGGGTAATAACTTAGCCAGTAAACCATGTTTGGTTGTTTTTGTTGTTTTAGAAGCTAGTCCCAGTAGTCATTTACCGAAATACCCCGAGAGATCATCCGAATATTGGTCATACTTCCCGAAAAAATCCGAAGAGAAAATCGATGAAGAGAAATCAGGCGAAACATGTCTAAAGGTCCAATCTGCAGAAGAGAGGCTCTCTTTGGTTTTCCTCTCTTCCGTTAATAACTCAACTGTTTATTTGAATTAAGATTGTCTCCTTGCATTGATCGATGGTCAAAACAATCGTCTTTTGATTTGTACTGCAAAAAAAGTTAAAAAGTGTACCATTATATTGCAATAACTGAAAGAGAAAGTGAACAAAGAGAGCCTCTCAAATGCAGATAGGACCTATTGAAATGTTTGGCCTGAAATCGATCATTGTAGATACGCCTGTATGATACTGAACGCGAGAATAGAAATATGGATAATGGGAGTTTTCTGCCTGAGAAATAGGAATCACTCTCTCTCTTCTTGGCGTAACGTCCTCATTGGGACAAAGCCTGCTTCTCAGCTTAGTGTTCTATGAGCACTTCCACAGTTATTAACTGAGAGCTTCCTCTGCCAATGACCATTTTGCATGCGTATATCGTGTGACAGGCACGAAGATACTCTATGCCCAAGGAAGTCAAGGAAATTTCCTTTACGAAAAGATCCTGGACCGACCGGGAATCGAACCCGTCACCCTCAGCATGGTCATGCTGAATACCCGTGCGTTTACCGCCTCGGCTATATGGGCCCTAGCAGGCTGCTAGCAGAAATAGGAATCAAGCGCACTTAATATAAGATACATACAATTAGGTTCCTTAGGAGTATTTGGATCATTTCATAAGCGGATTCTCCACAGTTCGGTACCAGCCCTGTGCCAAATAAACAAACAAGTTTTTTGCGCTCCGCTTTTTCCGAGTTTTTTTCACGTTAAATCGAAAGTATTATTCGCGAAACGGCACCCTGAAGCCGAAAAAGGTTCCCCCGGACCCGGTCGGGCAGAATGTGGCCGCTGATGCGCCGCAAAGAACCCTCCGGAGTCATACAAATGCCCGTATGAAGCGACGCCTCGAGGTAGAACAAAACAACGGCGAACACAATTTGTATCCCCCGCGCGCGAAGAGCCCGTACATGGATAAACAGTCTCCCCTTGCATCCATCAATCAACCGGCCGGTAACAGCGGCGGCTCCCGGCAACACGAAATCAACATTGTGGTAAGCAACGAATATGATCTACTCTCGAACGATGAGGGAGACGACGACCACGACGAAATGCCGACACTTACCCCCGTTCAGGCTGTAACAAATCCCCTACCCAAGGCGAAGAAGGTACGTGTTCCTCCTATCTCGGTTGTAAATCTAACAACCAAACAAGTGCGCGAAGTGCTATCGATTAATAGTTTTGCGCAAACAGAGTATCACATGAAGGCGACCAAATCCGGTGTAAAGCTGCTTTGTCTGAGAGAAGAAGGCTTCCGCAGTGCAGTGAGTGTCCTGAAATCATCGAACATACAATTCCACACCTTCACCCCTGCTGCTGATCAACCAATGAAAATCGTGTTGTCGGGACTATCGGTGTACGACGTGTCTGAGTTGGAGGCGGAACTTGCTAGTTTTGGTATCGTGCCAACTGAAGTGAAACTGTTCTCCAGGAAAGTCGTTGGTCTAGAAGAAAGTGCGTTGTATTTACTACATTTCGCGAAAGGATCCGTGAGACTGTCTGAATTGCGAAAAGTGAAGGCAATCTTCAGCACAATAGTGAATTGGCGATACTTTGAAAGGAAACCATCGGATGCTGTTCAATGCCACCGGTGTCAACAATTTGGACACGGAATGCGTAACTGCAACCTTCTACCGCTGTGCGTTAAGTGTGGTGAAAAGCACCTTTCTTCTGATTGCAAACTACCAAAGAAGGCGGACCTGCAAGGCGATAGAAACGAAAATCGTAGTTCCATCAAGTGTGCAAACTGTAGTGGGCAACACACTGCCAACTATCGAGGTTGTCCCAGCCGTAAAAACTACCTTGAGAAGCTGGCGAAAATAAGAGCAGAGCGTCGGAATCCAGTTCCTCCGCCTCCACCCCCGCGTTCTTCACAAGGCCGTCCTAACAACCCAGCAAATTCTTATGCAGAAGTACTCAAAAACCAAAGCAGTAACAACCTGTTTTCCCTATCCGAATTTCTTGCTCTGGCGAGAGATATGTTTGACCGGCTTGCTAACTGTCAAACAAAGCAGCAACAACTTCTAGCTCTTTTGGAGCTAACGACCAAGTATGTCTATAATGGCTAATTTAGGCAACTTGCGTCTGGCAAACTGGAACGGACGCTCCGTTCATGGCAAAAAGCTAGAATTTTTCGACTTCCTTGAGCGGCACAAGGTGGACGTAGGGATCGTAACCGAAACGTGGCTGCAGCATAAGCAAGCGTTCTACCACCCAATTTTTTCCTGTATCCGTTTCGACCGTATTTCCAACGACGCAGAACGTGGGGGAGGTGTCTTGATTGCGGTTCGGAGAGGCTTCAGGTTTACTGAGCTAAACATTTCGACTAAGGTCATCGAAAGCGTGGGGATCTCTATTAGCGTGGGAAACGAGAACCTACATGTAATTGCTGCCTACTTTCCTGGTGCGAGGAGACGATCGATCTGGACCCAATTCCGTCGAGACATTGCTACTCTCACAAGAAGAGCTGAGCCGTTCTTCATTACCGGCGACCTGAACGCACGCCATCGCCTCTGGAACTGCTGGAAGGCTAACAAAGCTGGAACGATACTGTATCAGGAGGCAGCCAACCGCAACTTCTTCATCCATTTTCCGGACGCCCATACGTTCCATCCCACTGGCCGTGGCCGTCCATCCACTCTGGATCTGACCCTTTCAAACAACCTGTTGGATATGACCAAGCCAGTCGCTCTCAACGAATTGTCATCGGACCATCTGCCGGTAATATTGAACGTTAATCTCTCGGCGCCTATCGAAAATGCAATACCTAAGTGTCGCTGCTACTCACGGGCAGATTGGCCTCGTTTCCAACGTGAAGTCAACTCTAAATTAGATCTGCTAGACCCGACTGTTACAGCTCTCAACAATGTAGCGGCTGTTGATGCTGCTATTGAATTCCTGTCGACGACGCTAATGGATGCTGAAGCAGCCTCAGTTCCAGAAGTTCAGAAACGAACGTATGAAGTTGCAAAAATCCCGGAGAGTACACGAGCATTGATCGCGCTGCGGAACAAACGCCGGCGACAGTGGTACAGAAGGAGAGACCCAATCTACCGGGACATCGTGCTATCGCTAAATCGTAGAATCCGACAGGAATGCGATCAGGCGAATTTCAGCAAGTTGAAGGAAACGCTGCGAACAATAAACGGTGATCGCGACACACTTTGGAAGATCACAAAGGCTTTGCGGAAACCGACGAAGTATAGCCCACCCTTGCGCCACGAAGACACGTTTATCGCTTCCCCGCTAGAGAAAGCCCAGCTTTTGGCCAGGAGCTTTGCCCATGCCCACACCAATCAAATGCCTGACGATCCAGATACTCTTGCAGAAGTGAATGGATCAATCGTTCATATCGACCAGACTGATCTGACAGGAACACATCCGTGGCTAGTGCGTCCAAAGGAAATAGTTCAGATCATCCGACAGCTCAAACCAAAAAAGTCTCCAGGGCAAGACAAAATACTAAACTGTGTCCTGAAGAAACTACCTCGGAAAGCCCATATCTTCTTAGCCAAAATTTTCTCTGCGTGCATTCGGTTCGGATACTTTCCGGCTAGTTGGAAACACGCCGTGGTAATCGCCATTCCAAAACCGAACAAAGATTCAACGATTCCGTCAAACTACAGACCAATCAGCCTGCTGTCTTCCCTTAGCAAGCTTTTTGAACGCATAATTCTCAAACGCATCGAACAACACTTGGAGATCACGCGGATTGTTCCGCATGAGCAGTTCGGGTTCAAAAGGGGTCACTCTACAAATCATCAACTTGTCCGGCTTGTAAGGGAGATTCGCTCAAATTTTGCACGGGGAAAATCATCTGGTATGGTGCTTCTAGATGTTGAGAAGGCATACGATTCAGTATGGCAGGAAGCAATCCTGCACAAAATGCTTCAAGGTAACTTTCCTATGTACATCCTGAAACTTACTCGTTCCTTCCTGTCAAATCGTTCCTACCAAGTGTGCGTCAATGGTCATCTGTCAGATCGACATGGAGTACCATTCGGTGTACCGCAAGGTGCTGTGCTAAGCCCCACGCTGTACAATATCTTCACCGCCGACCTGGTGATGCTCGAAGACGTTAAATATTATCTTTTCGCTGACGATACTGGTTTCATCGCTTCCGACTCTGACCCGACCATTGTACTCACTAAATTACAAGCGGCTCAAAATGCCATCGAACGATATCAACGAAAGTGGAAAATTAAGACCAACGCTGAAAAATCGCAGGCAATTTTCTTCACTCGAAAACGAAGTCCTCGCAAACTTCCACAAAACGATATCTCTGTGTGGGGGCGCCATATTCCATGGTCGGATGACGTACGTTATTTGGGTCTAACTTTGGATCGCAAACTTACATTTGCCCTGCACATCAAAACCGCCTTGAGTAAGTGTGATAAGCTCATCAGGATGCTCTACCCGCTGGTTAATCGTCGCTCACATCTGGACACAAACTCGAAACTGCTTTTGTACAAAACGGTGTTCAAGCCTGTAATGACATACGGTTTTCCGGCGTGGTACAATTGTGCTGCAACCCACAGAAAAAAGCTCCAGGTTAAACAGAACCGAATCCTCAAGATGATGCTGAACTTGGAGCCATTCCATTCAACTGACGACGTTCATAAAACTACAAACGTGGAAAGAATCGACGACTGGTTCCAACGTGTGCTTCCAAAGTTCTGGATGGGATGCACCACCTCAGCAAATCCGCTTCTGCAACACCTACCTGTGATATTAGATTAAGATACATATTTTCCTCCAACTATCCCTAAACTCTATTAGCTAATTCAAAGGTTTTTTTTCGTAATTTTTCCTTTAGTTGATTATTTTTTATCTGAATTTGTATCCTAATCGCCGATAGTCTTGCAATTCTCGAACTATATAGCTGTTGAAAGGTTACCCATATCTCAGCTCGTGTAAATTATGTGTACCCATGTGTTATTGAATTAATATTGAATAAAACTAATAAAATAAAAAAAAAAAAAAAAAAAAATAAGCGGATTCTCCACGCAAAAATTAGTCGAAATCCAAAATTTCATAAATTTTGAAATCCGGGAACAATTTTTAAAATGCATTTAAAGTTTGTATGGGGAAATTTTTTTGTTCGGGTCGAACTGTCACTTTATCGATTGAACTGTCATTCTATCCACGAAAATTAAAACTGTTTTGTTAATTTAACCATCAAAACAAAGGTATTGGAATCCAATAAAATCACGTTATACTCAGAAAAATGAGCTCTTTTGATTAGGCTATTGAAAATAGAAATATTTTATTCACTTAACAACCCAATTGTGGTAAAATCCCATAGCTGTGCCATGGATACATTAAGCCTAACAAACAATGATTTAGGTATGTATAAGCGCATAGTATAGATCAGCTTTCTCTTGTTGGCTCCCAAGGAGGATTGGTTTGTTTATATAGGGAAACAGTTCCGTCAAAAATGCTATCTTTTGCTGTTGCTTAAGGGAAAAGAGTGAGGAATGTCAGATATGGAAAAAAATCCCAAATGAAGAAGAATGTGCCTCTGGAGCCGACCTACTGAAGATTGGGAAAATTCAGTCTCTTCTATAGCGTTTCCGTCATCATGAGATTGAGTTCTATCAAACAATGTCCATTACATTCAAATATCCAAAAGCTTGTCAGCCGAAACAGTTGTTGAACAGATTCAGAAGCTAGATGATAGATCAGAAGAGATCAACGGATCTGAGGATGCCAACAGATTATGTCGCAACAACAACGCAAGGAGGTATTTGGTTCCGCTCAGCGGCGGCGTCAACGTAATGGCTGGTTCCAGCAGTTGTGCCAAAGGGAAACGAACGAAAATAATTCCGTCAGAAGTCGAATGGTAGTGGTCAGTACCCCGCTCAACACAGGACGGTAAAGGCTGACAAGAGTAGAAGACAAAAACACTGGAAAGCGTGGATCGGAATGATATGCGGAGATTTATGCAAATGTGGATTGTACAGTGGTAGACGACACAAGACTTGGCCTGTGCCCGCCATGTCAATGATCCGGAAGAGCATTTTCGACAGACTAAACAGTGGTAGCCAGGTGGAAGAAGCAGATGGTTGGAAGGTCATTCGATCCGTCATAGGCTAGCACTTGGCTTCGCGACTCCGAATCACAGAAAGGAAATATAAATTACGTCACGCTTTTAGGGGGAGAGGGGTTCAGTAAAGTGTGACAATTCATACACAAATTGTAGAGATCTCATACAAAAAGTGTTTCAAATGGGGGCGGTGGCGGGGTTGCGTGGTTGACAATGGGCAATTATTGCGTGATGTAATTTATGGCCGCTCCCAAACGACTGGTACGACGGCGGATGTGTACAGTTGAAAAACATGAAGAATGCATCATCCCAACTAACATTTATTGTGAATGTAAACGTCAATAAAGCGTCCTCAATACGGCTTGATGCTGAGTTACTGTGTTGTACATATGGACGGAAGCTTCTATGCAAGCCCTATACCAATGAATCTGGCGAACTGAAGGTGAATGTATAACGAAGCCACACTTCAAATTTTCAAGAGCACAAATCTGAGGAACCAAAAGACGCATTGCGCTGAAAAGTTGATCGATTTGGTGACCCGCTGATGATGACCAATCAATCAACTTTTCAGCGCAAACGAATCCTCGGTTCATTATATTTGCAGGGCTGTTACAAAATTTTCAAAATATCATCCGCGAAATTCGCGACTTCTGAAATAAAATCCGCGACTCGGAAAAAAAATCCGCGCCATTAACATAAATATTAAAATTTCAAATTAAACCAGATAATGACATGTTTTTAACTGAGTCTCGCGGACTGACTCAAAATGCTCTCTCAGCGGAGCCAAACATTGAAGATGGAAGTTATGTTAAACCTTGTTGAACCTGTGTGATTGATTGAAGAGTATTGTTATCTAGGTGCTGCGGATATAATCAAAATTGTTGTCACGATATCTCCATTTGTCGCTGTCAAGCCGTTGGAAAGCGAGGAGAAGGATAAACATTGTTCTGAGCCTATTTTAGCTAATTTTGTAAAAACTATACATCAAAATTTCCATCGCGAATGGAAAATAATAAACTTTGAACACCCGGGACAAAATTGGAATACAGTCAGGTCTCTTTTTACGCGGCCGCGTAAATGAAAACTCCATATAAAAAAAACATCGCCTTATTTTTGCATGATTCGTCGAGAAATGGTGAGACTAGGCATGTCAAAATACTCAACTGTAATCTCCGGATTTACTAAGCTCCATATATATTGTTCGTGAGTTACATGGTTACAAATGGAAACTCATTTATGTAAGATAAGATTCAGGATCATTCAATGTTTACATGTAGGGTGCGGGCACCGGTTTTGGCCAGTCTAAGGGAAATCATTTTTATAAAAATAACCAATAATCCTATGAAAACAACCAAGGCGTCAAAAGAGAGGTTTCAATCTATATTTTGAAGGAAAAATGCAGAAATCATGCCAATACTTGATTTTTGTATTAAAAGTGGCCCTGGCCAAAGTAGAAGCTCTGCCGCAGTTTTGGCCATATTCTTAAGTTTGGTTTCTATTTTGGCCAATCACGTGTATTTCTTATGGGAGTGGCCAAATTAGAAGCACCCTGGCCAAAATAGATATATGGGAGCAGATTTTTTAAGGAAATATATTTTTTCTTCCAGTTTTTAATCAAAATGTTTGGTTTTCATAGCTGTAATCACCATATTGTATTAGGATCTTCTAGTAAAAAATAAATTTACGCCGATTTAGATCGCAACAGGCTCAATACCGCACTATGGCCAAAACTCCGGACTGGCCAAAACTGAAGCTTCTACCCTACACTTAGCAAACATATTCTAGGTATGATGGACAGGGGGAGGAAACACTTTGTGTTTAAATTTACATTCAGCTCAATGGTGTTCGTTGTCTGAAAGTCATTAAATCATCTAATTCATTCCACACACAAACCTACAATTCTTAACAATAACATGCAAAATGACAATGTTCAGTTAGGACAGTGTGGGCAGTGAAATGATGCAGGTAGGAACTCGATCGTCTTAAAACTATAACTTAGTATACTTACCAGATTGATTGATGGAACTTGCAGTGGTGAAGTCGAATCTTTCTTCTTTTTCTTTGGTGGACGACCAGATTCTGGAAGTAAATCAAACGAGTCATTTTAATCTCAATTAGCATGCACCGAGCCGCTTCCATTGCAGAGTAGTACTTCACAGTGATAAATACCTTAACCAAAAAAAGGAGAGAGTCCATCAACTCGTTCAACAAATTTTCCCAGCTACAACCACAAAACCATAATAACATAACCGTGTCGACGACAGCCAGCAAAACCGAGAAGAGCGCCAAGCCAATTAGAATCAGCTCAAGTTGAGATTTCTTTGGTCTTCCGCGGAATAAAGAATATGCAATTCGATTTAAGATTAAAACATATCATTCGTTTTTATTTGTTATATATTTTCTGTACCTTTTGTTGCTGTAGTTGTTATAGTAGATTTTGTTTAATTTTGTAATAAACTTCAATAATGCTTACGATTACTTTCTGTTTCCTTTTTTTGTTATGGGTATGTTAATAATTCTTCTTTTTTGCGTCCGTATTCAAAGTCGGGTTGTAAAATTGTATTCCACTAATTTGTGAATTTTATTTGTAACCATAATCGTTCCATCTGCTTTCATCGAATGGTTAGATCCATTTACAGGATATCTTTACTTTTTTCAACACATAGATTTTGTTTTATGACGATTCTTATTTAATAGCTGATGTTTTGAAACGGTGTTTGCTTCTTGCGTTCCGCTATATTGTAAAGTTTAATTATTTTCGTTTAAATAAGAGAACTTCTTAGCCACTAGTTGAAAAGAAAACAAACGGAAGTAAACACTTACGTAAAGCAATAGGGGTTTTGTTATCATTTACTGAATCAGTTTGTTTGTATGAAAGTTTTCTTTTGTAGAACATTACATTTTTGTATTCACTCACGCATCTTACATCATTTTCCGTAAATTTTCAGCTTAATTAGTGAAGGGACACCTTCTCATGCAAAATGAATGGCTATCGATTTGCATTTCCAGTGCTTCGTGCATCACTGACATGAAATGTGATTTCTACTGGAAAACATCATTACGACCAATACATCCCGGTATTTCACCATTATTAGCTGTAGTTGAAGCTGAATATGATTATTCATCTTCTGTTTTATGGAGATCTCTATTTCTATAGTTTTCAATCAATAAAAATCTTAACGAATATATTCGCGTTAAACTCTGCTAAACTAGCGTAGAATATATTAGTACCAGGAAGAAAATAATTGATAAATATACTCATTTGAATGGACTTTCTCTATCTACGGTTGTCGCCTAATATGAATAAAGCAAAATATATACTCGGGCGAAGAAAACCAAATCTTGCACTAATGCGATTGTAGACTGTCTTATGCTTTGTTCTGCTGCACTTTTTTGATCCCTTCCCAGTAAATAATGAAAACAAACGGAAACTAAACGGGAAACGTAAGGCTCCATAAACGAAAACTATTGCTGTCAATCATTTCGTTTTGAAAGATATTCCTTTACAAGGAAGACGAAATCTCTTTTATGTACACTGTTGATTCGCTCAAAATAGGAAAGAAAAACAAAGAACACAACTTTTCATGTGCAAACAATGTGTAAGGGGTTTGGCGCCGCCGACAGCCGAATAAATAAATCGAATTGCACTTTTCCGTTACTGTAGCAATGTATCATTTACCAGTTACGTAAATTCTGGTGCGCGCAATCAGTTCTTACTAGTGTTAAGCCACTTTACTCTTCACGAGATCTTTTCATCTTTTCTTGATAAAGCTCGTATTACACCACAGTACAATAGCTAAAGCAGATTCCCTTTTCTCGTTGACCATTGTAGGTCTTGTTTTGGTTACAAACTTAACGATTTCAGCCGATAAGTGTATTCAATATAAAACTTCTTTACACATTGTCTGCGGTTACAAAGTTCAATATATAAAACAATATCGTTTTGCTACAGTCGTTTGATCGATCCATAACTTAATAGAAGATGAGAAGAAAAATCAACAAAATATACTGGTCTCGATTGCATCATCTGCTACATCATGCGCCGGGTGATTGGATTTCGATGATTACTAAAAACTTATATTTTTCTTGTCTCAGTACATCTAACAGAAATGTTGTTCCCTTTCATTTAATGGCTAAGAAGTGTTTCTCGTAGACTACACTTTCGTTGTAATACGGACTCCATTGTTGAAAAGGATGAGTGTCCCATTGTGAAAGAGATACATGATCATGGACAAAGCAAAATGGATAATCAAAACATACCTTTTGTAATCAGTCGCTAACATTTTTGCTTATCTTTTCTAGTAAATTGCTGTTTCTTTTATAGTTGGTTGTACGATTGCTGTTACAGGACTTCCAGATAGAAGTAAATTCGACACTATTATTGCTAGAAACGCGTGCATTTCGGTTTTGTTGGCTGTCCCCAATTACACATTTGCTACACACAAGAAAATTTGTTGAAGGAGTAGTGAGATTGAATCAACTAATTAGAGGAAACACAGAAATCAAAGAAAACACAACATATGATGATTGACATGAACGAAATGATCATAATTGCAACAACGGAAAAGAGAAGACGACATTCAAGAAGAACGTCAATTTTTCGTTTTTGGTGAAAGGATGTTAAGGTAGGCAAGTGCCAGAAAACTTGCTGTAAAGATGGCAAAGTTTACGTTTCACTTTTTTTGTTGGTGAAGTTTCAAATTCTTGCTACATTTCCGACACGATTATTACTATCTTTTTTTTTGTTTTTGTTTTTCGCTTCCAATTTTTATGCAGGCCAATAGTGAATTATGTTTATGCCGTTTTCACTTTCTTCTGACTGTGTTTATAAGAATCATCAACATGGTTTTAGTCCTACATCTTCCTAATTCTATCGATTTTTATCATTCACTACAATTATATAAATAGAAATTTACACTTACGCCTGTACAGTTCTAATGTATGCATAGAAAAGAAATAAAAACACTTACATAACGAACAAAAAGTGACAACGCGTTGCAGCAAAAGATCATGTTGGCTGCGTGACGTTACATTTTGATCTGTTTGTTACATATTGCTACAGCAATTCGCTTCATTACAGACGAAACATTCCGAAGCTTAAGCTGATGAACCGATTGATCGGTTTTAGCAAATTGATACTGTGGCGATCAGATGTTATTTTTCTACAAACTCATTGGATCTTCATTATAAGCAACTAAATTTAATTATTGTTCGTTCTATTTGACGTAAACTAATAATACATTCAGTGGTGCGTGATACTACACAATAAAACCTTTTTTCTGTTATAGGTAGTAGTAATAGCGATTGTTGTTGATTGGATATAGTACGACATACAGAAATGCTTCTTCCACACTTCCATGACATTTCTCGGCTCGATTTGAGATTCAAATTGAAGCACAGGAAACAAAATTAGTATTTCTTCGTTCACACCGACATTACTTGAAACTAGAGTTCACGCGGGTAAGAAATCTTTACATACCTCAATTACTCAATAAACTAAAACATCTGAATAACAGGGTATGGGTTCTCACTTGTTTACTGTTTTTGTTGTTCCTTTGATTTCAAAAACTCATGACGAAAATATAGAAAGAATTTATCGTTAATTACGCGCAGTATTATGAGAAAGTGAAAACGAAGTTTCTGCACTTTTCTGGCTGTATGGACTTTATGTCAGGAAATCCCTATTCATTTTACTACAGGTGTGTTATTTATTAACTATCGAATGTTGATCATCGTATTCAAGGACTATCGCTCATCATATCTATGTGTTTAATTGCTCTGGTTATTGAACTTAACATGGGATGCCTAGATGCTGAGTTTTACTTTCGAGCAACTACAAACAATTTGTTGTAAATGCTGAATCAGAGGAGTAAAATTGCACCTCTGTTCAGCTTGATGGCAAATTACAAAACAAGGTGATTGAAAATATACACAGTCATTAAACAGAGCATGAAATGGGTTTGGATTTACGTGCTTTCTATTTACATTAATAGAAAATTGTCCCATATCTGCCAACGCACTTTACCACGATTGAGAACCTTACAAATAAGTGCTGGTCAAAATGTAAACTTGAAACCAAAGCTCTACTCTCTGATATTCAATTCTATCAACTTTCCTGCAGTGGCGGGTTCGTTATGCAGTATGCTCCTCATTATCACCCTCATGGCCCACACCATTTACTTGATGTCCCTCAATCATCGTCCATCATTACACTAAAACGGGGTTTGTGTTTCAACTAATACAAAACAATTGTATCCTAACCTGCTTCACTGTCGCTGGAATCACTAGAACTGGAATCGCTGGAACTGGACGATGACGAGTCGCTGGAACTGCTGCTGGATGAAATGTTTCCACCCGACGGTGCTACGTCCTGCTTCGCAGCCTCGTCCGCTGTAATGAGAACAAAAAGCACAAGTGTTGCAATGAAATTTAAAAATAAAGTTTAAATTCGTGCAGAGTATATTGAACAGATTGAATTAAAATGATCAGCTGCGAATTTTCATGTTTTTGAAAGTTTAAAAAGTTTGCACGCATAACTTATCGCTAAGGAGAGGGTGGATCGTCCCTGTTTGAATATGCCAGTGCGACCTGCATTGTTTATTTTTCTTCTGTTTTAATGTTTCCACTGGATCTTGATCTTGACCTGCCTTTCTTCAACTTAACCCTCTACTTCCCATGGTTGCTCTAGAGCACCATCGATTTTCGACGAACTCCAGACAAACGGAATTAGATGCATATGATGCAATAGTTTTTATATGATTGTAATCTCATTAGGTAAACCCAACTGCCAACTACTTGTTTCAATAGTGGAACTATTGATAAACAATCAAAATACTATTGATTTACAACTAAATTTTTTTTCGTTGATTTCGAAAAATTTGGCCAATTTGCAGTAAGGTACACCGGGGCAAGTTGAAACGGGTGGGGCAAGATGAAACACGAAGTTTTGAAATAGATTTCAATACAATTTGGAAATTTTTCCTTCGCTAAAAGATTGTTTGAATCAAATACTATGTGTTATGGCGATCGAACTGTTTATCATCATTAGAAAAACATAATGTTTACCCGCTGTTTTATCTTGCCCCACCCGTTTCAACTTGCCCCGGTGTACCTTAACTTTTGTTCCAGCACTTCTTTCGGAAACGCTTTCTTGGTATATAAATCGTCGTTCAAAGTCGTGGGAAGGAAAGGGTTAATGTTCTTTGAGCACTTATTTAACAGTTATTAATTGAAGAGCTTTTACCTGCTGTTGTACGAATTTGTATATTGTGCGACAACTCACAATGATAAGCTCTATTAAGGAAGTCGTACATATTTTCCGACATGACGAAGGACATATTCGGGTAGCGGAGACACCAGGAAGATTACTACCGACGGGGACAGAACTATAAACCAGGGTACTTTCGGTAAACGCGTCCGAGGCATCGCTGCTCTGATCGGCATTGCTGTAGCGGATCAGTTTGAAGGGGTGTTCACTACCATAGGAAAGCTTGAGTTTGTAGTTCATAGTCTTACAATCTTCAATATGTATGTAGCACTGTTCATAGTAATCATAGTAAATCGTTTTTATTCTTGCTGCTACGATTCCCAAAAGAATAGTTGTCTTCACCAAGCGACGATAACTTCACTTTCCTCTTCCAACTGGCTTTCGATTTAATCCTGCTCTTCAACTTCACTTGCAACCAGGTCCGAATTTAGGATTATGAGGGCCCGGGGTAGGAGCTGATGTGAAGGCCCCTCGGAGGTACAAATGCGATAAGCAAAAATGTTTTTCTTTGTTTTTGAACACTACTTGAGCGAAATAAAAAACGAAGTTATTGTTTAGCAAGCAAAAATGGTCCTGCTTGCAACGATGAAGGGTTCTTTGAAGTCGACAGATGGACCTATCGTTGAGGCGGCGCACAAATCCTTTCGGTTGCTACTAGTACTGTTCCTCTTTCAATTGGCCATGCAAATACATACTTTTCACATCCAGATGGCGTACTTTCATCTTTTTTCCAACATCACTTAACGCTGAGGACACTGCGTTGTTTGTGCAGCGGCGGGAGTGAACATATTGTTATCGTCCGCACACACCGAACTGTTGAGAGATACCTTGCGCAAATAGTCGAGCTTTGAATTTCTCCTTTCGTTCAACTAACATTTATTGTGAATGTAAATGTCAACAAAGCGTCCTCAATACGGCTTGATGCTGAGTTACTGTGTTGTACATATGGACGGAAGCTTCTATGCCACCAAGTCATAGCTTTTTTCTCGGCTCCTAAGTAACTACGACCTGAATAACATCTTGAGAAGGCGCTTTTTCAGCTAACTATCGTATTTAAAATTGAATAATTAAAGTACATGCCGCTACTTGGAATCGAACTCCCAATCCCCGTATCCACTGGTCCCGATGATGTCCTCGCTGCCACACTGCTGTATACATACATATAAATAGCATAGAAAACAGCCCGTTTCGTTTTACTCCAGGCAAGGCTTTATTAACTGTGCCACAAGAAACCTTACCCAACTTCATTTTGCTGCAACAGCTTGTGAAACGTCAAACGCAATAATGTTCACATTGAATAAGCTGTGTGGTTGCACCAGCAGGTTCTTCGTCACAGCTTCTAGCTGAAAGAATGTTCTTTGAACAGCTACAAAGCGGTGCTGTTGTATGTATTTGGCAACATTACAAAACGTACTGTATCAAAGCAGCTGTTTTATTGGTTCTTATTCAATTTGCACATCATCCGGCAAATCTTCCGGAGTTGTTTTGAAAATAATGTTTACATCCAAAAAGCCGTGTTGGTATACCAACAGTTTCTTTATTCAACCTTCTAGCTATAATGATATCACAAAGCGCTGCTGGTTTGTGGATTTGTCAGTTTTACGAAATATATTGTATAGTAGCAGCTGTTTTGTTAGTGGGGACTCCTATTCGATTTGCTCAAGTTCATATCTTCCGGGAAATCACCAGGAGTTGGAATAGAGTGCAATAAAGGCAGCCCCAGTGACAAGTGATTGATTTCTGCAAACCAAGTTTTTTAGCTAAAATGTGCTTGTTTTGCAGCTGTGCAATAGCTTAGATTTATTTTTGACTAGCTTCCTTTTTATTCAGCGTTGGCTGCTTCAATTCGATTGTTACACAGTAAAAAGCAAATGACTGAAGCTTATAGCATTGAAAATGTTAGTTGGGAGATTCTCTAATTTGCGCATTGTATTTCTTATGTAACTATTGCTGCTTTCCATAATCCACTCTTCGAGCTCTCAACTGCTTCTTCAACTGTTGTCAAAATCGCCGAATCGCCGTCTGCAAACTCGTTCAGTCGACCTCTGAGATGTTGAAATTTCTACTGCTTGATTCTCTCAGCCGTACAATTCTCGTATTCGTCAACGGTCGGCTGTTATTAATATCGGCAGCGAAACTTCCTGCTCGAGATCCTATTCAGGAAACTTCTCATGTCCGGAACTTCCATTTCGTTGGAACCATTGTGTTGCTCAAGGATCGCGACCGGTTGGCTTTCCGGTCTTTAGCTCATAATAATAGCTGACAAAAATCAACTTCACTGCCTTGGAATCGAACTTTGACCTTTTGGTTTACAACTGGAGCTATTCCAAGATATTTCCCGTACGGGTTTTCGTCCATTTATGGTAAGGCGGATGATTCTGCATGTAGGTATGCAGCGGTCATTAACGCCTCACCCCAGTGCAATGTTCACCTTTTGTGGTTTCGGCATTCAGACATTGCGAAATTCACTTCTTGGGTTCGATTCTTGGACGGTCTGGAAACTATCTTGACTTCCTTGGGCATGACGTATATTCGTGCCTGCCCCATGATATACACAAGGTAATTGGCAGAAGAAGCTCTCAGTTAATAACTGTGGAAGTGCTCATCGAACACTACCTAAACTGAACGGGAGCGGAACATTTGGCATAGTCATTTGGAATAAGGCCGTTTGGCATAAGGTTACTTGGCATACAGACATTTGGCATAACGGTTATTTGGCATAATGGACATTTGGTATAGCCGAAATTCACTCTTCTTTATTATTCCAACTATCTATTATGCCAAATGATTTTATGTCAAGTGACCTTATGCCCAACGGCCTTATGGCAAATGACACAGACCCAAACTGAACGTTACGTCAAGAAGAGATTGCGGACTTTTATGGGAAGCTACAATATTTGCGACGTTTGAAAATTTACCCTTCTAAGTCAGTCCCGTACGATATTTGGTTTGTGCACGGAACGAACGAGTTCCATTGACTGTTTCAAAACATTTAAGATTCACGTGACCGCCTATCTAGTTGGTGTCATAGTGACATTATTAATTATTACAGCACTTACCCTTCTTTGCATTTTTCTTTGCTGTTCCCAGCTGGCCGGTAACATCCTGCAGCCTTTTCTCAAGCTCTTGCTTTTTCTCTGCCATTTGTTCGTCTTTCGATTTACCGGACACTTTTTTATCTGTGGAATATACAAACGAACACGAGGAAAACCCGTTAGAATCAGTGCACATGTGGTACCTACGTGTGCGAAAATGAAATAAAGACTGATGTGTAACAGTAACAATAAGGATGTAGTATGCCAATTACTGTTTATACTACAGGATGCAGAATAAGGGTTAGAAACGAATGGAATCAATTTAATTCAGTACAATTTCTTCCAATTAACAGACACTACTGAAGTTGTACGCAAACGGGGTCTCTCTAATTACAAAAAAGATTTCGTAGGAACGAAATCTCAACTAATAACGGTGCCAGCATATTATTAACATGTGACACATTCTCGACACGATTAGAAGGACCATTGAATATATAGGAAGGTGAAAAGTGTAGATGGATACAGAGATCAAATGGCAGTGAATGAGAAAGTTATCTCGGCAGCAGTGTTTGTTAAATTGGAAACTTACAGTAAGGCTTACGGGTTTTCTTGCGTAAACAGGAAGCGACGTAGTTTTCCAGTTCTCGCAACGTTGATGGCTTGAGAGTCTCGAAGTCGATTTCGATTTCATCCGGATTGGAATCACGCAGCGACGGTTCCCGGCTTTGGATAATATGTACAACACGGCCGAGTTTGTCACCTAAAAAATAGAAAGAGCGTAAAGTATACACATTTTATGGAAAGGAGATTAGAGAACGTATTCATTCAGTGATATAAAAATTCCTCCATAATTGTCAATTTTGTTCAGAGCATGTGACACTCTGTATAAAAGCTTACCTGGTAATTTGTTTATATCGAGCGATAATTGTCTTTTCTCGTCGTAAGACATGGGCTTCGCAGTGTCCTCTTCCTCCGAGTCAAAATGTTGAACATTTTGCGAACCCTTTTTCTTGTTGGGACCCCGCGTTGCACCGGTTCCCGCTGCGCCCGCTCCCTTAGCTCGCTTGGCAGGTGCACTAGGAGTGGCTCCAGCTTTGGGTGCCCGTTGGCCTTTCGTCTTCGTTTTGGTAGTAACGGCCGGAGGAATTGCGGGAGTTGCCACGGCACTGGTAATTTGTGGGGCTGTGATACCTGTGACTTGATGCACTGCTTTAGTAGCAGCAGGATGTGGGGGGTTGGCGTGCACTTCCATTCCTTGTTTAACTTCGCCGGCACCTCCCGATGCCATTTGTTTCTTCTTTTCTTTCATCTTTTTCTTGGCTTTCTTCTTCATCAATGCTTCCTCAGCGAGCTTTCGCATGCGTTCCTGCATTTCAAACAGTTGCTTTTCCAGCATTTTCAATTTCTGATTACACTCCTCGTCAGAGTCCGAATCGTCTTCACTTGCATTCGACTCACTGGACGACGAAGAGTCCGTCTCCTTACTTTGATTAGGCGTAATGTTGTTTACCGGCTCATCCGGTATATTTGCCAAGCGCATCTCAAACACATCCTGCAGTTTGCGACCCATAGCGACGACATCGTGATCTGGAGGGTTATACTTGTAGCAATTGGTAAATATAAGCCTAACATCGGCAGCAAATTCGTTCGCCGACTTGTATTCCCTATTATCCATTTTTCGCTTCACCGTGCCCAGATCCATTGGCTTCTTGATAATATCATGATAGTCATGCAGACCGAGCAGTTCCGCGTCCACCGGTTTGTAGAACGGCCACGCGTAACCAGAGTGCTTCTTGGAAAACAGCTCTTTCAGAATTTCATTGCACGATTTGAGCGCATCCGAAAGCTTCTCTTTGTTCTTCGGTGGATTCTGAGCAGCGCCCGAGCCCTGATATGGCGAAATTGGATACGAAGATGCAGGGAATGGTGGGATTTCCTGTGGGAGATGAAGAAAGAAGAAGTTGTTTAGATTTCACTTTTTTGGGAACATCAATCACTAGGGGTAATATTGCACGGCAAAACATAATATCCTACATTTTAAAAATTCATCTAAAATATAACAAAAGAAAATTGAAGAATTTCATCAGCAATACATTTTTTTTATATTCCTTGTTGGGTATATAAGTCACTGCGACCAGTTTTACATCAGCATCAGCAATACAAAGTAACAACGGTGAAGATTTGTAGAATTCCTAGATAAGATGAGTAGCTAGCATTTGTTATTAATGTAGGTACTGTGCGACACCCATATTCTGAACTGTTAAGAGAATCTCACAATACAAATTAAAATAAATGGGAGTTATTGTTTCTAGAGATACTGCTCAACAATACCATCAAGTTGGTTTTGTAGTACAATTATTAAGTTGAATAAAATATTTTCATTCAGAGTGTATTCCGTTTTACCCATTGTATATTCAGTTTACGTAAGTGTGTAAGTCATGTTCCGTTTTGAGTGTATTCCACTCATCGTATAAGAAAAAATCTCAATCATCTGTCATTCAAGTTTGAACGTGTCGTCTGCGTGGACAAAATAAAAAAGTCTGTCCGAAATAAAATCTGGTTTGTTAAATTCCCATCAGTTTATTGTCTATAATATGGTGCTCGCACGGTATAAAATCATCTGTATGAAAGAGAATATGAATTTCTAAAGAACTCACAAAACCAAGGATGTTTTCTATCACCTGTCACAGTCACAACTATTCATTTGTATCCACTTTATACATAATGAAGCAGTAGTTATAGAACTTCCGACATGGCAGCATTTAGCATACACGGTAAAAATTCTGCACGCTGGATGTAAGGGAAAAATCCCTTAACTATTCAACGTCCCAATCAACATGATTAGAAATTCTTTTCCTTTTAAATCGCAATGCTGTCAGTTTTGATTTGAAAACCAAAACAAACCCACCGAAGAAAATATCTGAAAATCACTTCGATTTGCACTAATGTACAAAGCAATACCATCCAAAGTGAAACACTGTTGATTTGGTCATGACTGTTTTGGGCATGAAAGTAAATAAAAATGACAGGTTGTAGAAAGTGTTTCGCTTCGATTCGCACCTCATTATCAGATGTGAAATAGTGTAGTGGTAAAGCAGAAGACTGTGACTCTCAAGGTCCTGGTATCGAATCTGGGTGTTGCGGGGGTACACTTTTTTATTTTTTATTTTGAAATCAAAACATTGTCAACAGTGAATTAAAGTGCACTTCCAGTAAAACTGAAGAGGCATTGGATGTTATTTTTCAAATGATATTTAGATGATAACAAACTGTTTGAACAGTAGTGCGAATTCAAGTGCCAATCTGTTCATATCAGAGTGCAGATTTTTTACCGTGTAGTAGTAGCGCATAAGAGTCTGGTTCGTTTGGCATAAGGCCGTTTGGCATTATGCCATTTGGCATAAGGATGTTTGGCATAAAGGACGGTTTGGCATAAAACAATTTCAGTAAAAAACTACATACTTAACGTTAAAGAACGAAAAGTGTTCTAAAGAAAGATAATAAACTATAATGCATTAATTTCTTTGAATAGAATAATGCAGACAAGGATGATTTGCTGGAAAGAACCATAGACGAAATCGAAATTGCTTGTACCGATAAAGAACAGCCTAAATGCAAAAGAAGGAAAATTCCCCTTCCGAAAAAAAAAACAGATTCATGGAAGCAAAAGGTTATTTCGAAAATAAAAGATCCAATATAATGCAGCACTAACAAGTTTGCCTCCTTTCCATTGAACGCTGTTCTTTATATTTTTTCTCCCAAGGGAAAATATATTTCACACATTCTTTATGCCAAACGTCCTTTTGTCAAACGGCCTTATGCCAAAAGTACCAAATCCGCGCATAAATATCTGTTACTTTTAAAATGGTATCAAATATCATAGACACTTATCACGATTCGTCAAACATCAAGAAATCCCATTGCAATTTTGCAGACAAACTTTAGAGGCACAAATCTGACGAACGAAGCATCGAACCAAGTCGCACTTGATTTTCCTGGCTTTGCTCACTTGCAAAAAGAGGCAGCTTTTCCAAATCGAGCGCATTTGTTTACGAATTTTTAAGATTTGTGCTCTTGAAAACGTGAGTAGGGGTCTAAGTCGGCCATTGTGGCAGCCATATTGGTATTCTTTGAAGTTTCTCCTTAAGAGACATGATAAATAACCACTCCATTGGATTTGAATTTGGATTCATAAAATCTCATTTCAGATCAGCTGATTCATATGAAGACCAATTCACGCATTTTGCTCAATCTCACATGGCAAATGTATTTTTGAATCTATGTTTCGTCAATAATAGATTGGATCAAAGATAAGCTACAAATCAAGCCTAATACGAAACTTCTTCTAAAACCTAGGATCAGCGATAAGTTTCTACATTTTAGACCTCGCTCAATTCTTGCACAAGGTTGCTATCCCGATTGTTTGTGTCACGTCACTGAATGTCCCGCCAAAATAATACAGTAATATCTGTCAGTCTTCAAATAGGTACAGCAACTTATAGGTACCGTCGTGCGGGGCTTCTTTATACACTTTTCCATGGTTTTTCAACTTTATGACATTATAACTCCCAGAGTAGTGAATGGATTTCCAAAATTTTTACACACAATAATCGTGAGCATGTTCTGCCCCCACTCGCAAAACAGTCCTATATGAATAGGAAACCCAGCAAAGATGGGACTGTTATGCGAGTGGCGGCAGTGTATGTATACATAGGATGTATGCAAAAGTTGAGCTAAATCCATCAAAAAACAAAAAAGTTGTTCATACACCAATTGGACACATCTCATATAGAACTGGATGGGGGCTACTTTAATTGTACCAGTACGGTAGTATACTATATCATGCATAATTTCAATAAATATATGCGTTTTAGATGGCTCTGTGCTATCTTCGGTATTACGAGCAGCGTGATATTGTAATATAGACAGCCTTAAAAAAGGGACCATCAATCCTTTATTTAGGTGAAACGGTAATTTTTAATGCATAACGATACAAATATTCGATTGTATATGCTACGTTGACACATCTTGAATGAATTGATCGACCCATCCAAATTTATGAACTGTAGAAACAATGCATACAGAGCAGATGTTCTGATACGTTATATATATTTTTTTGGTTTATTCGATGTTTTTTCGCGTCCTGGCAAGCAATAAGGGAACGTCCATAAATTACGTCACGCAAAAATTGCCCATTTTCAACCCCCCCTCCCCCCTATGTCACACTTTTTGTATGAGACCTCTAAAATTTTTGTATGGGTCGTCACACTTTTCTGAACCCCCCCTCCCCCCTAAAAGCGTGACGTAATTTATGGACGTTCCCTAAAGGGTCTATTTGAAAAACAATTTCAACCAAATGAAGAGGAAAATATTGCTTCATAATAGTCCCATACTGCCCCTATTCGCATAAGAGTCCCATGTTTGCTGGGTTCCCTATTCACATGGGACTGTTGTGCGAATGGGGGCAGCATAGACATCAAACAGATTTGAACCATATATTGAATTAAAAAATCCATATTCAAAGGTGCCCAGTCCAAAGTAGTCCCGCATTTCAAAAGTAACCCCGCATGACGGTAACGTTACTTTGTATAACGGGTATGAGTATTGTTACAATTGTAGATATCAGATTTTGCTTTTCTGAGTAGCTTAGTTGGTCTGGAATATCCCAAAACAACGTTGGAATGGTTCGTAAAATTTCATCGGGATACAGCTATAGATGTCAGGACAGTTTGAACGACTCCCAAAAGTATATAATTACAGTCAGGTCTTTTTTACGCGGTTTTCATTTGCGCGGCCGCGTAAAACTCCATACAAAAAAAAATCATCGTCTTATTTTTGCATGATTCGTCGAGAAATGGTGAGACTTTTTTTACGCGGTTTTTTAAATTTTGAACTGAGTTTTTTTTTACGCGGTACATATCCCCCGCGTAAAAAAAACTGACTGTATATAAATCAGTTTTCCAGTAGGTCCGGCAACGAATATTATCACCAGTACGAGTGTAGACTTGAATTTCTGCTCTTCGGAACAGTTTGATTGGTCTGGACTATCCCAAATGAACTTTGAAATGATTCATACTGTTCTAAGAGGATCATAGATAATAGTTGAATGTGTGATGTTACAGTTCATATCGAAAATAATCAATGTAACGGCTGTAGATGTCCACGACTAAACTCCCGAAAAGTTTGGACGAAAAGTATTTAACAGTCGTCAAGTAGGTCCAGTAATTTTAGTTAATTATGCAACGTTGCTCTGTATAGCGGATATAACTACTGTTCGGACTTCGGAGTGTAGATCTGAAGTTTTGGTCCTCGAAGTAAATTGGTTGATCTGCAACATCCCAAATGAGTTTAGGAATGGTTATACAATTCCAAGGTATTCATAAATTATAATTGGACAGCAGTTTATATCGAAAATAGCTACTGTACAGCTGTAGATATCAAGGACTACACTCCAGGACAGTGAGGATGCCCCTGAAAGCCCCAAAAGTATAGGTATAATACATAAATCTAGCAGTATAGATCCCTTAATCATAGTTAATTATGCATGAATTGAATACTGTGTATAACGGGTATACGACTACTGTTACGAGTGTAGACCTGAAGTTTTGTTCTTCGGAATATCTCAAATCAAATGGTAGACAATACTTTAATACGTTATGTTGGAGCAACTATATATACTGTAACGGTAAACGCTATGTATCCAGAAAGCTCGTAGGAAAATGATTTCATGGTCAAGTTGTTTGCCTGTGTTAACAATTTTAAGTCACTACAATTGATGAGTTCTTTCTATTGATCTGCCAAAATGATCTGAACTTAATATAAATAAAAATAACTAAATATAAATTACAAAACGAACAAAACAAAGTAAAGCGGAAGCACCTCTCGGAAACGACGAGTCACTATCCGCCTACCTTTCTATTTACCTGTCGTCCTGACTCCCTCCGGGTAGCGATCTTGGGATTGCTCATGTCCAGATTTGGGCCATAGTGTGGATCGTACGCTGTTGCAGTCGGCGTCGTTGTATCGGCCTTTCTCTTAACACCCTTTTTGACTTTAGCAGGTTGTTGCGGAGGTAAGACCGTTTCAATTCCGGACTGTGAACTATTCACAATGTAGGGCGAAGTGGTCGGAGGAGCCGGTTTCGTTGTCACGGGCGTTACCGGTGTTGCTAGGACATTGTGCGCTGCTGGAGTGACGGTAGTCGGTGTTGCCGTAGTTGTCGTATTTGTGCTACCGGGCACGGTTTGTGGAGGTAGGGTACCAATTGGTGGAACAGTTGGCACTACGGCCGCTGCCGGGGCGGTTGCATTGGTTGGTGGAACGCTTGAAGTAACGGCACTACCAAGAGCAGAGCTAGGCCGCGCTCGCGCCGTGACCGTTGCCGCTGCAGCAGTGGCTGCCGCTGGGGGTGGCACAACAGCCGCCGGAGCAGCCGGCACATTTCCGACTAGAGTTCCGGGAGGAGCAAGTTGTCGGGGAGCGGGCTTTTTCTTCGCACCCTTCGTTGCCGGAACTTCCATTTCCACTTCCTCCTTAGGCATTAGGGACACCTTGGTTAGAAACAGTTTTTCCAACGCCTGTGCCATAACGACAACATCTTCACCAGGCTTATTATATACATAACAATTAGAGAACATGATATTAAAGTCCTGGATCGACTCTTTGCTCGTCCAGTAATAGTTGTTCTCTAACCGCTTCTTGATGGTTCCCAGATCCATCGGTTGTTTGATAATTTTGTGGTAATCGGGAAGGTTCAGCTTTTTCGCATCGACCGGCTGCTGGAAGGGCCAGGAAAATTGGTGCTTCCAGACGGCCTTCATTACCGTTTTAAGTAGGAAATGCAGTTGGTTGGTTAGTCGACCGGGTCGTTCCGGTGGTGGTACTACCGGAGGTTGAACGATGCCGTTCACCGGTTCCACGACCGGTTCGATACGTGGCGGGGGTTCATCCATCTTATCTGACGATATTGTTGGAACAGTTGCCTGCAATTAAGAGAAACAAAAGAAATGATTGAATGTTTGTTGGCTAAATATAAAAATACTCTGTACAGTCAATCCCTTCCCATAAAACAAATATGGTGTATTATTTTATAAATAAAAAATGTTTTCATTTGGAAACTCCTAAATATTGAGAAAATTGGCAGGTAGTGTGTTTATGAATAATCAAAACCGATGTGGCTAATTGAAATATATGTTCAAATCGATCGAATCCTACTCCCGACAAACTCACAAAATGTAGATTTTTCCTTCGAAAGGGAATTGAAGTCATGGTCCCGAGAAGAACTAGCATTTATCGTTAATAAAGATAAAAAAAAGATTGATCAAGCATGATCTTTTAATCGCAACAAATTTTTGATGACATCATATTGGATCTCGAATTTGAAGGAACGTAAGATCTAAAGGCGGCATATAAAATATTCTCAACTTTAAATCAATGAAACATTAAAAATGGTAACCATGTACTTCATTCATTGATAACGTCAATTGCAATTTCTTTTTTCATCTTGTTCCACAGCCAAAATATTAAAAACACTCGGCGAAAATTATAAAAAACCACGCATAAAAGTCTGAAACATTTTTTGATTTTTTTTTTGCAGGAATGCAAGTTGTGTTGAAGTTTTAAAAATCAGGCCAAACATTTCAATAGGTCCTATCTGCATTTGAGAGGCTCTCTTTGTTCACTTTCTCTTTCAATTATTGCAATGTAATGGTACACTTTTCAACTATTTTTGAAGTACAAATCAAAAGACGATTGTTTTGACCATCGTTCAATGCAATGAGACAATCATAATACAAATAAACAGCAGAGATATCAACGAAAGAGAGGGAAACCAAAGAGAGCCTCTCTTCTGCAGATAGGACCTTTAGACATGTTTGGCCTGAAATATGTCGATTAGAGGAAACTAGTGCTAGGGAAAGTGTACCATAGTAATGCATTCAAATAGTGCTAAGTGGAGCCAAATTCAATCATTTGTTACGTTTTTTATAAACTACTTCATATAAAATCGGTTTCCTGCAAGTGGGGGCACAACTAAACTTGTCAATTTGAAGCTTTTGATGGCAAATGATAGAATTTCTATCATAGAAAAGTTAGAATTCGAAGAAAATTAGAAGAGTTAATTTTTATCTATCAAAAAGCCGTCCTGGAATTCGTTAAGAGGTATTTGGGCATACATATTTATCAAATTTACGCAATAATGGCAGAAAATCAGTCAACTTTCTCAACAGTCGTTTGAAAATATTTACCCAAAATCTATAAAACAACACATTATTACAAAAAATGACAAATTTAGGTTATACAGAAAGAAATATGTTACTTTCTTGAAACATTTCCCAAAGTTTCTTCTAGTATTAACAGAAAATCAGTAATTATCTGTATTGCGAAATGTAAAGAATTAAAAACAAAGTATAAAATGCGTGCTTTAGAAGTTCGTGTAGTGCGTTATAATTAGTACCTGGTGATGTAGAAGCTAAAAATTTCATTCAAAAAAATTTGAGTTGTGCCCCTTTTGCACGAAATCGACGATATCTTTTCTCATTGTGCAAATAACGTTATTACGACTTACAGCTGCCGCACTGGGAGTACTGGATCCTAATCCTTGTTGCATGCCGACCGGACTCTGCCTGAAACCAAATTCTTCGTTGGCACATAAATCATAATAATCATCATTCCACATCTTCAGTGATGAGCTTGGGACAAAACATTGAACAGCATACGTACGTTATTGCATTCGAATAACTAACCGTAAACCGTACGCACTAGTTGTCAGCAACGAAATATCCATACTATAACGCAGCGATCAAACGTAAGGTATTGATTTTTCATCTTGGGTTCGTGAGAAGTTTTTCTTTGGCACTGCTTGGGATTAACGCTAAACCTGCATCCTTTTGCAGTGAAGAAGGAAAGGCTGCGGTCGCCGCTGCCAACTTTTGCACTGATGATTATCCATTTTTCTTTCGGGCCTTCTACACAGTAGACGTTCACTTTTGCAATTTCTTAACCCAACAACCATCCTACACAGTTAAACTGACGCACGAATAGTACAAAACCGATACACGGCGAATACGCGTAGAGCCGCAGGAGAAAACCAGGAACTTGAGTCTTGGCTCTGTCGAGATCAATGCTCACTCAAGGTCAAGATCTTCAAATAAATTACGGATTTCAGGTACATCGCACCACTTTTACACATGAATTTCTGTCAAAATATTGGCTACAACTATTGATCTTCAATTTTCTAATGAAATATCTCAGCTATGATGCTTGATACACCGTGAAAATGTACAATTTTTATCCAGTATCCAATGTCTTGCGATGTAGCGTCTTTCCTCACATTCAACTACCGAAAGTGTTCGTAAAATAATACAAAACCAACATCGTCATACCCTGGTACTCTCATTTCATTCACACTGCTGAAACACTTGCCAGTGATGGAAAGTAGTGGTGCTCGAAGATACCCCTAGCAAAATAACAAGCCCATCATCCACTTGCTGGTGTGAGTGCTGCAATGCAATGTTTTATCCAAATCGGCGGCGTTGGCATCACAGTCACAACACATACGTCATTTACGTCATTCTGATGTCTCGGGGAAGCACTCGGTCGTTCCGCCGTTCAAAAATATCCAACTCTGTGTGTGTGTGTGTGTTTTTACAACACCTTTGACGACGCTCCAATATTATTGAACCGTACATTTGGCGCAGGAACAAGGTGTACGTCGTTCATGGCGAAAAGAGACAATCGATAACGGGGTAATGATGTGAATGGACACACGCAGTAAGACCAGTGATGCCAGCAAGGATTTGCTTATTCCAACGAGATACCCTCGAAATCATCCATTATATCGTTAGATTTCTCAATACAGATCGGACTGAATTGTCTGCGTCTTAAGGTTTCATATATCTCCATAAGCTGTTAGTACACAGGGTCAAATATTTGTCCGAAAAGAAACCAATGCTCAAACATCTTGTTTGACTCGATCGAATTTTCATTAGTGTCAAACTGATGTTGTTTCTTGAGTTCTTTCCTTATCAAATATTTGACCCCAGCTATAGATTTGGTAAACGGAATACTGTATAGAGTTGAAAATTTGATATATTTAAAGCAATTTTGACTGATAGTCAAAATCCTGAAGGGAACTTTATGCGGCCATGAAATCTGATAAGAAAATTCGAATTTAATTGAACATGACGAAACTAGTTACTGCACAACACCGCATAACAATCAGAAAATACTTCATCAAAGTATTACTAAGTTTTAACCAATGTCTACTCGCTTGCAAAAACAAATTTTATTAATATTACCAGGCTTAAAAAAATCCACGTAAAAAAATCCTAAATTTATCCAGAACAGAAGTTTAAATTTTACATATAGAAAATAGGAAAAAAAATACTGAAACTCCTGGACAAATTGAGTTCTCCAAATTTTATCATACGAAACCTAATTAGGCTGACACAAATTTCGATTTTCACCCCCCACCCCCTCGGAATTTTTTTTGCCGGAATTCGATATTTTGAGGGGGGACACAAATAAATTATTTGAGAAATTTAAAAGTTTTAAAGTGAAATTAAAGTCGCCGAGAAAATTTCTTAACAAATCCGATGAGTTTGACATTGGTGAGTGGATACCAGGGTGAGGTGATAGAACTGTGTGTTTTTTATTACTTTGAAGATGTGCGGCACAGTTCGCTTGATTGCATAACTTGTAAGCGTTATCTAATAGGATTGAGACACTGTGCTGTGAAAGTTTAGAAGGATAGGAAACGGCTTTTTCAACCCGTTTCTGTTCTAGCGATGGCTATGAACATGTTAATATACATGAGTTGTATATGTAGAGAGGAGAGAGAAAGTATATACGAAGACGGCTAATAACAAGACAAACAGCTCCCACCCTATCGCAGGCGACAAGGTTGAAACGCCCTCAACGATTCACAGGAACATTAAACATGATTGTGTGCGTGTATATGCAAATACGTACACGGAAATTGTAGCATCTCACACACACTTATTAATAATGTTGTTCCCGGGAGTCGTTCGCGGCGCTAGTGTGCTTGAAGTTCTCAGAGTATATGGAGCAAGAGGGTAGATGTCTGTCTTGTTATTAGCCGTCTTCGGTATATAGAAAGATACAGAGTAGGAGGAAAGGGACGATGGTATCCCTGATGGAACTCCGCGAGTATGATTTTCTGGATGGTTTTAGCCAAAAGTCTCTCCACATCTCCAGTAAGAATGCCTGAAGAAATTTTCCAAAGAGTTCTTGAACGTATCCTCCAACGAATCCCTGCAGAAATTCACCAAGGAATCCTGAGAGAAATTTCTTAAAGAACCCCTGCCGAAATTTTCGGTGAAATGATTGGAGAAGTTTTCGACGATGAAATTCTGAAGGAATATCAGAAGGAAAAAAAACTTCAACAAATCCGTTGACAAATTTCCCAGTGATAATTGATTTCTAGAGAAATTTTTCACAGAATCTTTGGAGACATTCCCATGATTGGACGTTCGGTGTAGTACTAGATTTGTAAATTCAACTCATTAGAATTTTAATATGGTGAGAAGATAAATTCTCCGTTTCTGCAACAAAACAGTGTCAAAAGCAAGGGTATTATGATTTCTTGCCTAATTTGATGCTGTTTGGGCAAGCCTCTGGCTGGTATTGTTTAAGGTGATACGGGACGCCATGTTATTTTTTCTATCTTCCCTCTTTTTCTAACAATTTTCCTCGCGATTTTGAAGATGGTAATTTCAATTTCTATCGCACAGAAGAGGCTCAAAAACAACCAGCATATGTACTGCAAGTGAGCATACACGATGATAAGTTTTTGTTCCATTATTTGAAGTAGAATCTGAGATAACCATCTTAATAGCAACAGAGCAATGGTGGATATTTCCTCTGGACGACCGAGTCCTTAAGAAGCAAGAAATGAAGAATTTAACAATCCAGTGATGGAGGAATTCCCGTTGACTCTCTGGAAGGATTCAGGCAAGAATTGATCAACGCATTACTGTAGAAAATTTTTAAGAAGTCTTGATAAAATGCTGCAAAGAAATTCTTGAAGGGGTTCGGCAAAAAGTCCCACGTAGAAATTCTGAAGAAAATAGCTTTGATAGTTCCAATTGAATCCCTTAATAAATTCTTGAAGAATTTCAGGAAGGGTACTAAAACGAAACCCTTGAGAAATCTACTGAACTCCCATAAACTTAAACACACGAACTTCAATATCGGAAAGAGCGAACATCAATCTTTCTGATAATTATGTTAGGTGGTGTTAGTTTGCGTGAGCGGGCTGTTTTAGACCTCACGGAGCAGTCTCGTAAAAATCCACAAGACATTACGATGTACAGGGGATGGCCAAAATGTTTGGGATAGGCAACTTTTTTTTCTCTCCCAAAAAAGTTCAACAAGCTATAACTTTTCTTAGAATGCATCAAAAAATCTCAAATTTTGACTGTTTGTCAACCTATTATATGTGCATCATTAGTACAAATTTGGGCTCGATTGATTAATATTTCGTAAAGTTAGAACCGTTCGGGTAAAACACTATTTTTCAGATAACTCATTTTTGAGCTGTCATATCTCGGAAACCAGTGAACCGAATTGAATGAAATTTTGAACGTATACTAACAATATGTAAATACTTCACAAACTATTAAAAAACAGGTACTTTTTAAACGTTGAAAAAAGTTAGCATGGATTGACACTTTTTGGAGTTTTCTCGAAAAAATGTAATTTTTTTACATCAATGTCAATAAATGTTAGTGTTGATATCCAAAGATTTTCCACTTCTGTTCTCAAGTTATCTCTAATCAGATATATTAGAGCCTATTTAGATTGAAGGAAGAGCACATTTAGTAATTTTTGTGTGGTATTGTAAATTTGACTTATTTTCCTCTATATGGGTAAAAATTTCAATCCGGTATAACTTAATTCGCCGTGAGAAAATATTACATTTTATAACGTCGTATTAAGTATCAATATATTGTTGATAAACGTTAAAAAATTCATTCAATTCGGTTCACTAGTTTCCGAGATATGACAGCTCAAAAATTAGTTGTCTGAAAAATAGTGTTTTACCCAAACGGTTCTAACTTCGCGAAAAATTGATCAATCGAGCCCAAATTTGTACCAATGATGCATATATAATAGGTTGACAAACAGTCAAAATTTGAGATTTTTTGATGCACTCTATGAAAAGTTATAGCATGTTGAATTTTTTTGTGGTAGAAAAAAAGTTGCCTATCTCAAACATTTTGGCCATCCCCTGTACTTTAGTGGCAAACAGAGGTTGCAATTAGCGAATGTCATTCGCAATTTGCTGCAATACAAAATATGGTCAGACTTCCCACAGACACTTCTATAATTCGTTAATGATGCCTTTTCTAATTCAACCGTAAATTGTCACATTTTTTTTTTATTTTAAGAAAAAATATCTGCTGGAAGTTCTCCTGCTATAACAAAAAAGCATCTACATGAACTTCTTCAGCAATTCCGCTAAAATTTTGCTGTCAGGATTTGCTGCAATGATTTTCTCTAAACAATATCTCTAGGGAATTCGTCAAAAAACAAATGTGAAAATTTGATTCCCAAATTTCTCAAGATTAACAAGAAACTTGGCTACAGAAGTCGATAGTAAATGAAGAAACTGCCGAAACCGCCAATTCCCCTACGAAGGGTCAACGGGCCATTGGTAGTCGTATGCTCCCAAATTCATCATAAGTATTCGAAAACAAAGCAAATACGCCACCGATTGATTTCGTTTTTTTTTTTGTTGGGGTTCATTTGGGCAGGGGTCCTATTTTGGGCACTCTCTGAACTCAACTAGTTTCATATAAATTGGCCTGCATTTTTTAACATGATAAAATAATGTATGCATCTCACCGTGTCGCAAAAAAAATCAGTTGGTTTAAAATTGATTGAATTATAGTAGCAAGTGTCCAAAATAGGCCACCTGTCCAAACAATCCTGGACCCTACGTGCTCATTGCTAGTAAAAATCCAAAAACACCTAAACTTAGCATAGCTGACACTGAGTTTAACCCTTATATGGCCGACAGGGTACCCGGGTACCCAGCGCCCATTTAAAATACACGGTGTAGAAAAAGGCAAAAAAAATGTCGGACACATAACGGTTAAATGTCAATAGTTGCTCTTTCGTGATTGATCTAAACTGGTATGAATTGCACTGAGATCCAACTGAATAATGGGCTGAGACACTGTTCTTAAAGTGTAATTTAAGCAGCTCATAAATTTTGGATCAATACCGACGCCGGCCAAGTCCTTACAATCAGTTCAAAGGGGAAATGAATGTTAGAGTGAGATGGTTGTTGCTACTAGAGATCGAGAGCACTCTGCGTCCCCACAATCAGCACGGATGGGGTTTTTGTTAGTAGGGTAGGATGTGAGATCTGGGAGTCACCTTTGGTCAGTGATGCGATCCACGGATAGGAAATATATTAAGGTTATATATTGTGCACGGATTAATCTGAAGAATAAGCGGTACACTTCGCTTGATTGCATAACGTGTAGGCATTGATAGATTGACACTGTGCTGTGAAAGTCGGATTTTTAACCCGTTTCTGTTTTAGCGATGGCTATGAACTTTTGAACATATATGAGTTGTATATGTAGAAAAGAGAAAGAAAGTAGATAGAAAGATACAAAGTAGGAGGAAAGGGACGGGCCATGGATTGAACCCAGTACCTTCTGCATACACATCAGAAGCGGTAGCTACTAGACCACCAAGCCTTCTAACAAAAATCCAAAAACATCAAAGAAAAAACAAACTTCTTAATGCTTTATTTTGAGAAGCATGAAGATAGGAGCACTTTGGTCCCCTGGTCTGGTAGGAACAGTTGGCAAGCTACTCTCAGCTATATCAATCAATCAATTAGATTCCTATTAAGATCTAGATTGAGTTTAAATAAGGGCGAAAGTAACATGAGAGAGTTCTCTTCATCGACTCTCTCTTCTTCAAATTAAGGTGACAAAATGCAAGTTTTGTTGAACTTTTTGGGCATAAATCGCTAGGTTGCGATGCAATCTAGCGTCTAAGTGTAAAAAAGTTCGATTGAATTTGCATCTTGTCACTTTAATTTGCAGAAGAGAGATTCGATGAAGAGAACTCTCTCATGTTACTTTCGCCCTTATTTAAACTCAATCTAGAGATATGGGAGGACGAAGAACTGCTGGTTGGATGGCCTCATATGCCTAAGAAAGAGTACTTATCTGTAATTATGGCATCACTGCCTGACAGCTAAACCACCAGACTGTATTGTTCAACAACCGGTGAAACAAGAAGAATGCAAACGCGCGCCGAGGAGCTTTAAAATGAGAAAAAAGTAGTATCGACCAACACACCCTTGTACAGCGTGGGCAATGCAGTGAACAGAGTGCGTGGAACAGATAGCACACGGGTGGATGTCAACTTCAGCTCGGTGTTTGTAGTGGATGGATAAAGATTTGACAGAATACGCTGCTTTCCGACTGCATGTGTGGGTGCAATGTTGGAACATCGTCGTCTCTCGTCGATTGAGGATCGCGATCGCTAGTAGTGGTATGCGTAAAACCCTCGTATCATCGAAGTTAAAGCCAAACCATTTTAGCGGAGGCAGCTAAAATTCCACCTGAAAACACCCGCGTTTTTTAGCCGCCGAAACGCCAAAAGCGCGCGGTTTATTTCGACGACTTCCTCCACTTTGTGTTCAAACAGGTAGGATTCACGGGTAGGCAGAATGTGGGTAGTGTAGTGGATGTGCAACTGCGCGTGGACGGAGGTGAAGCTCGCTGTTGAACCGCAAAGCCAAGTTTCAGACCGGGGTAGACTGCTACGTGAGGATGAGCACACGCATTGAACTCGTTTTCATAGACAGACGCGCCTATGACCTACTTTCTTACACATGGCAAAAAATAATGGCTTTCGCAGATTTATCGACCAATTTCAAGGTATTTTTTGAGGATTTAAGATTTTCTTCAAACTGTAGACTGTTGAAATGAACGACTCAATTAAAAACAAAAAAAAACTGATTTATTTCAAGTAATCACTGGAAACGTTAACTGGCCTTACATAACAATATTTCAAGATAAAATATTATAGTACAATTTGTACATTTTTTTCAGGATAATTGTAGGAATTTTGACATAAATGTTCTCATCCCAAGCCCTCAGATTAGATGTGGAATCAGTGTTGAGTTTTACATACCGTCTCAGGACTCACGAGGGTGAATGCAATCAGCTGACTATCATCACAAGTCAATGGTGTTCCACAGAATTCTGAAAAAAGAAGAAAAATAAATCAGAGCAATTAATATAAGGTATGATTAGAGTGTCTTAAGGCTAGGTATGATGTTAACTATGTTTATCCCATCTCCCTTTCAAAAACACAATCCAAATCACGATCAGTGACACAGCATTATTTGGTTTGCCCTAGATGACTAGTCAGTTTAATCAAACATAGTGTTTTAAATATCAGCAGCAACACAACGCAGCAACGGATAATTGCATTGATTCAGAAATACAAATTGAACCCTTAAGACCAACCTGGGATGAGCCGAGATTTGTGCTCGATATCATCACTGTTTTTGTTTTGGTTATTTTGTTCGCACACATGCTGCTCACACAGAACTCGTTGAACCCCGACGAGAGCATAATGGGAGGAGAAATAAACCTAGTAGCTAAAAGGGAAGTCTATTTAAATGTTTGTTTATGTTTCCATTCGACTTCGAGGTCGGGTGTCAGAGTGCATGCAAACCTAATACTTGTATCACAGCCAATTCATTGAGCATAAAATTTTGCTCGAGGCGTAGCTTTACCACGAATCAATACTTGTAAACTAGACCAATCTCTCAACTCGTTGGAACAATCACAAATAACACAGGGAAACAATAATTAACTTTTGGTCTGTCTCAAAAGCAAACTTATGTGTCTGATAGATTTTGGATCACTAAATAATTCATTTTACCAAATCAAATTTGATGGTTACAACATTTTCTGTTAGGTACCGTGACCGGCCCTAATTCTGCGCAGTCCCTAATTCGGCGCACTTTCTCGAATATACCACAATATCATAAACGCTAGTTTAATATTAGCTTCAAATATACTTTTTGAATATTGTTTCAATAGTAATGAAAAAGTTTGTGAAGAAAAATTTTTCAAACTAACGACCATTATTTTGTAAAAAAATAAAATGATGTTGCAAGTACTGGAAATTGCCTGAAATCTGTGTCTGTTAGCGAAGCTAACAAGTTGCCAAAAAGTTGCCTCACGAACGGAAGCATTTTGCGACATAAATAATGAAGAGAATGTCTGCTTTTTCATGCGCATCATGTACTGCTGTCCTCGAGGAATCAGAATCGGCAAAAAACAATTGAGTTTTCTTCTTCGTTTCTTAATCTTCTTGTTCTTCTTAGGTGCGCAGAATTAGGAACCGGTATTAATTGGTGGTCCTAATTCTGTGCAGACATTTCAACACTAAGTTTTATATGCTCAAATTAATGAACAAACATCATATAAATGCCACCATAGTTATAACTAGGATATTCTATATTTCTAGCAATCCGGTGAATGTAAATTACGTTTTAACAAATTAGTTTAGGAACTTTAAAGGCAAATCTACGTTTCTTGCATTTTTGATCTGATAGTTCAACCGGACTAACCATTTTGAAACATTTGCTATCAACCTCGGGGGATATTTTATGTATTCATGCAAGCATTCCTCAAATGCGACATGTGATGTAAGTTTACATGGAATTTTCTTAAACAGAGGAAACCCTGAAGTTGGACAAGAAAGACGTCTCAGTTTGCAAACAAAGATTGTGCCACCTTGTCATGGCGAAAAAGTTTATCTTGCCTTTAGAAATGAAAGTAAATTTTACTAATATGTACTTCTGCGGATAACTAAAAAGCTTTACATGGTCGTATTCGATAATGCTACCAAATCCTTTTATAGGTATGTCATAATTAAAATTCACTTTGCTTAATAATCTAAGTGAGTAGTATCAATGTTGGGGACATGCAGAGTTCCAATACGGTCGTAAAGTCGCATGAAAGTTGAAAATAAATAGTTTAATTGAATTTCATTTATGAATCATGTTCTCATTACAATATGTTATCTTTTTCGAGTTTTTTCATGTGCGCAGAATTAGGAACATCAGTGCGCAAAATAAGGAACATTCCAAAAAAGGGTGCGCAGAATTAGGAACAAAGACACACTTTAGAATTTTCATGGTTTTACATAAAAATTGAGTGTGTTATGTAAGAATTATATTTTTCCCTTACTAACAAAGCTAATAACTATGTGCGGTCAAAAATTCAGCCAAATCGGTTCGATTTGGAATTTATTACAGCTGATTGAAATTGACAAAGTCTTAGGTGCGCAGAATATGGACCCTCCACGGTACATTAAGGTAGAAAAGTCATTATTGATATCATCATCATCATTGAAGAAGGAGGAATTCACATTTTGTGAGTTTGTCGGGAGTGGGACGACCTGGGATCGAATCCCACTCCCGACAAACTAACAAAATGTGAATTCTTCCTTCGGAAGGGAAGAAAATCGTGGGTCCCGAGATGAACTAGCCAAAGGCTAAAAATCTCGTTAATACATAAAAATCATTGAGACAAGGTAAAGACTGGGTAATTCGCGTTAATTACGCGGCGTAATACAAATCCCATTGAGATAACTAACCTCTGCCCAACCTCCAAGTGGCACCGGCCGGGCTTCGAGCAACAGTAGGGAAGATCAGGTAACCAACCCCAGTCAAACTGCGCCCAAAACTTCCCGTCATCAACTGTGTTTGGTACCGGTGATTGCCACGGTACAATCTAGAGCGATTGAAGCAACCGGATATCGCCTAAGCATAAGCGCAGAATCTCGAGGCAGCGTTGTCGGACGAGGGCGAGAGAACTGCTGGAGAGCAGTAAATTCAGCCATCAACGACGCAGCCGAGAGCACCATCGGGTACGTGGAAAGGAGTCGACGAAACGAATGGTTCGACGAGGAGTGCACAGCGTTTTTTGGAATAGAAGAACGCAGCACGGGCGGTAATGCTGCAACAAGGTTCCCGGCAGAACGTAGAATGTTACAAACAAGGGGAAACAGCAGACCCGTCTCTTCCGGGGAATAAGCGCCGCCTGGAAGAAGCGGAGTGTGAGGGAATGGAACTGCTGTGCCGTTTCCAAGAATCACATAAGTTCTACGAGAAGCTCAACGCATCCCGCAACGGCTTCGTGCCGCGAGTCGAAATATGCAGGGATATGACGGACGAACGCGAGGTGATCGAAAGGTGGAAGCAGCACTTCGATGAGCACCTGATTGTCGTGGAGTTCGTAGGCCTGTGATGGTAACACTCTCATCGTGAATCAACTCGCGAGAGAAAATCCAACAAACGGTTTACTCACCGTGCCGAGAGTAAGCCATGTGTGAGATTATTCACACTTCCCTGCTTCATGAGTATGCAGCAAAACAAAAAATCACTCATGAGTTTTTATTCACGAAGAACAAGTGGAGATGTGGGAATAGTGCGATTTTTAGGTGAAACATCAAGAAATCCCATTGCAATTTTGCATACAAACTTTAGAGGCACAAATCTGACGAACGAAGCAGCGAATCGAGCCGCACTTGTTTATCCTGGCTTTGCTCACTTGCAAATGAGGCAGCTTTTCCAAATCGAGAGCATTTGTTTACGAATTTTCAAGATTGGTGCTCTTGAAAACGTGAGTAGGGGACCAAATCGGCCATTGTAGCAGCCATATTTGTATTCTCTGAAGTTTCTCCATCGAAACAAGTAATTAGCCATTAGATATGAGTGTTTTGTGTTTCATTGTTCCTAAAAAGTAGAGCTGTCGGCCGTGCAAATGCGTTTATCAGATCAAAACCAACAAAGCAGCTGGTAAGAATGGTATCGCAGCTGTACTCATCAAGATGGGCCCAGAAAAGATGGCCACCTGTCGGCACCGGTTGATACTCACGATTTGGGAAACCGAACAGCTGGCCACCTGGCGACTCGTCGGCATACAGACCTATCTGCCTCCTGGACACCTCCGGGAAACTGTTGGAACGGCTGTCGAGGCTGATCTATGCCGAGAAACCCGATAATTCTGGCCTCGCTCCGCACGCTATCAGGGCTGTAACCAAATCGGCCGAGATAGCGCTCCACTATTGCGCGATCGTCACGCAAGACATAAAGAATGTGTTCAACAGCGTCACCTGGACTGCCATCAAGTGCACCTAGGAGTCCCGGTTAGCCTATGCCGGATACTGGAGAGCAGCAGAAGTGGAGAACAGGGTGCTAATCTATGACATCGCGGAAGGCGAGAGGAGCTTTAACTTCATCACGGGGATCCTCAGTCCTCCATCGTGGGCTCGGTACTATGGAACGCGGCGTATGATGGCGTATTGAGATTCAAACATCCACCGAGCGTAAAGCTGGTCGGAGGAGTCGAACTGAAAGCAACGGACATCATCATTGGCATAGTGGAGAACTGGATGAAGTCGAGACAGTTGGCTTTCGCGCAGCAAAAAACGGAGGTGGTGGTGGTAAACAACCGCAAATCTGAAAAATTGGCAGTGGTCACCACAGACGGGTGCCCGATCAGCTGACTGAAGCAATTGGGGGTCATGATTGACGATAAGCTGAAATTAGGAAACCACGTGGAATATGCTTGCCAAAGGGCAAGCATGGCGATAATCGCATTGTCAAATATAATGTCAAATAGCTCGACAATAGTCTCGAGTAAGCGTAAGCTGCACGCGACAGTAGCGGCCTTCATATTGCGGTATGGCGCCGCTGCATGGTCGAGTGCGATAGTGGTCAACCGAAACGTGAAGCGACTCGAGAGTACCCAAAGGCTGATGTGCCTTAGGGTGGTCAGCTCATACCACACGACGGTCTTAAGGGATGCGGTATCTGTGCTAGCGGGCATGATGCCCATGGTGGCAGAGAACGAAGAGGGCTTCGAGCGACGCGGCATAAGAGACGAATCGCCAGAACATCGTCGATGTTGAAGTGGCAGAGGGAATGAAATTCTTCCAGCAAGGGTAGATGGACACACAGGCTCATACCGAGCGTGTCTAAATGGACGAGCAGGCCCCATGGCGAGGTGAACTTTCACTTTCACACAATTTGGCCATGGGTGCTTTAGGTGGTAGCTGCATAGATTCGGACACGCAGGCTCCCCTGAATGTCCGGAGTGTGAATACTGCAATGAGACCGCGGAGCATATGCTAATGACCTGACCACGCCTCGTGGAGCAAAGGTCGAGTATGCAGGAGGTATGCGGTGGAGATATCACTCCAGATAACATATTTGAAAGGATGTGTACGAGAGCGGATAAGTGGGATTCCGTAACTTCCACGGTCTCCCGAATCGTTCTTGAACTACAGAGAAAACGGCGGGTCGATCAACAGCAAGTTGAGTTGGCCACTTTTTTCATTTTGGGAGCTTGAGTCCAACGGATATTCTAAGTACATACTGGCCAGGACCCAAGCTTCCAGGTTAACCCTCTACTTCCCATGGTTGCTCTGAGCACCATCAATTTTCGACGAACTCGAGACAAACGAAATTAGATGAATATGATGTAATAGTTTTTGAAATATGATTGTAATCTCATTAGGTAAACCCAACTCCCAACTACTTGTTTCAATAGTCGAACTATTGATAAACAACCAAAATGCTATTGATTTACAACTAAATTTTTTTATGTTGATTTCAAAAAATTTGGCCAATTTGCAATAACTTTTGTTCAAGCACTTTTGTCGGAAACGCTTTTTTGGCATAGAAATAGTCGTTCAAAGTCGTGGGAAGGAAAGGATTAAACAACTTGATGAAATGCAACAACTAAACATTATTCAACTTTCACTTTTCATTGATATATTGTTAATTTGTTTCATTTTGTTCTAACGTAGCTAAATTTGTTAATTTTTATGTATCCTAAGTAATATTTAAATAAGTAAGTATCCTTGACCTCATTCAAAGTGTATACTGGCAGGTTATCGTTTTTAATAAAATTACAAATTACAAAATTAAAAATAGTTTGCAAATGTAATCGGTCAACTAGTTTTCAAGATATCGTGATCACCGTACCGACACAAATAGCGCTTATTAGCTTTGTTTTCGACAAGACGAAGATGGACCGTATATAAAGCACATACATATGGTCGGTTTCCTTCCTGCAATAGGAGCACAACTCAAAATTTGTCAATTTTGTTATTTTGATGAAAAACTATGTAAACTTTCATCTCGCAAAAACTCGTTTCAAAGTTCGTTGAGAAACGCGAGATTTTGACATTTTGATTTTTTTCTGCAATAAAGGCACAACTCACACACTCAATCCTGAATTGCCTGTTTGGTACTTTTTTGACGAAATTTGAACAGGAGTATGATTTCGGTAGTTTTGGTAATCGATTTTACTGAGGCTCAGTACACCAACTGTCAGTTGCTAAAAATAGTTATCCTAACGAAAGTATTTCACTTCCATTTGAAAAAAAATGAATAATTAGTTATGTACTTAGAAATAAACCGAAATAAATCAAAACAACGCGTTTGCTTACGCAAAGTGAAAGTAACATAATACAAGTGTGATATTTTTAGCGTGGAACCCAGTCAAAACAATAAGTAGATCGTGGGAGTTGACACTAGCTGAATCACAATGCTCACAAAACAAACGATTCAAAGCTGATAGTGCCTTTCCACAAAGCATGCTAAAATCGAAAGTGAGCGCCGACGACGAGCTGATGTTACAGCAGCATTTAAAACTTTCACCTCAAAAATATGAACTCGACGCGTCAACCAAAACTATTCCTTTCGTGTGTTCGCCCGAATCCCCTTGTCTTGCGGGTTTTGCGAATAAAGAAACTGGAATGTAGCAGTCGAATGAACGAACTGTTTTTCAACAGGGAAGTTTCCTTGAATCCGACCGACAAAATCATGCAAAACTTCCGCTCTTTCGTTGTCGGGACGAGTTCCATACGAGTTTTGCCTCAGACACCACACCATCCAAAGAAAAGGCAGTATATTTTCACTACACACTTCTGTTTTTCCATCCACTTGACTTGACACGAGCACATTCAGTGAGGCCAACAACACATGTGGTTGTCTGTTTTTGCAAAATATCATCAATCGTATTCCGAAGGTGGACTGGTGTGTGTTCAGGCAAAAAAAAACGAGATTAGCAATCCTCGTCATAA
This sequence comes from Aedes albopictus, assembly GCF_035046485.1. Lineage (NCBI taxonomy): Eukaryota > Metazoa > Arthropoda > Insecta > Diptera > Culicidae > Aedes > Aedes albopictus. Next base: position 189,455,758 of record NC_085138.1, read on the forward strand.
GACTGCCGCCGTCGTAGACACGAAATGAGCAATGGTACCAAGGGCAGACGAAGTGATTGTCGTACCGCTATCGAAAAAATGTTGTTTCGTCATACTGCTGTTAAGGACAGACTGGTTAGAATCCCAATATGGCCGCCACAATGGCCGACTTTGGCAGCTACTCACGATTTTGAGGGCACAAATCTCTTCGTAAACAAAACCAGCGCACCTGAGCTTCTAATTTTAAGCTTATTACAAGTGAGCAAGAACAGAATAATAAAATGTATTGTTGTTTGAAGCTTGCTTCTTGAGATTTGTGCGTCTGAAGTTTTGATGCACTGTTGAACCGGGATTTCAAGACGTTTGTCCTTAAACCTGACGGGTAGAGAAGCTTTCATTATCATTTGCGACTACATTCACTGGTTGACGTCGGAGTCTTCGTCATTTGCACTCACAGTTCCGTCTGCGATGAACTGAGCAAGGCACTTTTCTTAGAATATGTCACAGGTTAAGACTTGTTTTTTTTTGCTTGCATTACAAAGATTTAAGAAGGAAGAGGCCAATAGATATCATAATGAGAAACATTTTCTTCCACGATGAGTCAAAACTGAGCACAAATTTCCAACTTATATAATTGCTTCGGTCGTGTTGAGAAAAATGTAACGAAAGCTTGACACCTTTTGCAGTAATTTCCAAAACGCAGCTGCAACATCAACCTGATACACCGAAGGCAGCGGATGATGACGGCGCGGCGACGACGACGATGGTGGTCCAGACATGGTACGCAGAAAAGCACACACAGGGCACACGTCGGTCGGACGGAACGGGACAATCCAGAACGTTCGATTGGCCCCTTTTTACGATGCTATTTGCTCGCTGCAAGCGTTGTATTCGAACTGGCAATGAAGAAGGCACGGCATAGTCTGAGTGTGCTTCCCGTACGGACCGCCGCACCAACGAAGTAATGTTTGAGCGAAATAAGGGAAAGGGAGTATACTGGCGGCAGTGTTGCCAGAGAAAGCAATTTCGCAGTAATGGAAGAAAAACAATTCCTAAACCGATGATCGATACATGAGTTTAGGGAAATATGAAGAAGCACTTGATATTAATTTAAGAAGCCTTAAATCAACTTGGTTTTTCGAAATCCTGTACACAGCTGTGGCATGAGCTTTCTATTAACTTTATCAGACAAATAGTTGGACTCGTGCATCCTTGTGCCTTATGGCCTTCGGCGGCGCATCTCCTACACAGTTTGCTCCTGTCATGGCCTTTGCAGTCCCATGACTTGCGTCCTGGTTCCAGACATCGGAAACAAACCTCCGGTGGCTAGTGGAACGTCAGATGACATACACACTAGCCTACCTTATCCGTACTACTTTAACGAACTTTTTTGCGTTCAAAGCCTAACGCTGCGGCGACCACCTGCACCTGGATCTATGACATTTGGTCGAATGACGTTTGGTCGAATGACATTTGGTCGAAAGTACATTTGATCGAACGGACATCTGGTCGAACCCCATTTGTGGAAGAAGAAGCATATGACATTTAGTCGAATGAACATCTGGTCGAATGGCACTTACTGATGAAAAGAGATTTTAGTAGAAAATAATATTATAGATTTCGGTATCATAATTTATATGTAACTGAACTTGTTTAGTATCATATCGGCCAAAATTCAACAATTTCTTAACTAAATCAGCTGCATTTGACAAACAATTACCCCCACAAATCATGTCCACTAGGTCACCGTATTGTGTATGTAAAATTAGATGAGCCATTTTTCGGATAACTTTTCTTTGAGCGGTCAACCCGGTCAACCAGTGAGATTTTCGATGTCGATCGATATCGATTTGTTTTGAAACGATGGCGATCGCTATCGACAGATAAAGAACTATAAAGAAAATCAGAATTTGGTTGATAGGGTATTTACGTTAAACTTCAAACTCAGCGCACTCTGCGATCAAGAATATTTGAAAATTCCTCAGTAGGGGAATTGGGGGTAATATGAACACCCTAAGCATTTGGCGTCGTTTTCAATAGAAATATGTCAAAATCCATATCTTTCACCATGTAATATCGTAGATAGTATTATGTTCTAAGAATCCTAGAAGAAAAATAAGCTCAAAAATAAAATTTTATTTAATAATTTTTGATTACAAAAAATGGAAGAAAATCGAGTACAGAAAAGCAGTGAGGGTAAAATGAACAATCGATGGGGGTTAAATGAACACATATTTAAAGGTTAGCTTAAACGTATAATTTCTATATATTCAGCTGCATGTCAGCAAATTCAATGTAAATTGTATATGCAACGCTTTTGAAACTTATTATGTAAATTTTGGAGTGTGCAGAAATTAATATTTGAAAAAAATGTAGCCGGATTTTCTAATAAAAACCCTATTTCCTCCCCCCCTCCCCCCTTCGTACGGGTTTTTCCTATACTTATACATTGCCTGTCACACTTTTCAGAACCCCCCCCTCCCCCTCTAAGCGTGACGTACTTTATGGATGCCCCCTTACAACACTACTGTATAAAAGCAGCTGATTTATTGGTTGGGATTCTTATTCGATTTGCACATCTTCCGGCGACTCTTCCGGAGTTGGATTAGAGTGCAATAAAAGCAACCAAAATGAATTCACAACATTTATATGGATAGCTGTAACAGAGGCGTCTCGTGACCAGCAGACTGACCTGTTCTACAGATTACAATTGTACTATAGAAAACACGTTTAGGGATATTTGGTACTACACTGCTAGTTTTTTTTTTTTTTGTTTTAGTAATGTGATTTTCAACATAAACTAATTTTTACCTTCTTGTTTGTCTACCATTTTCTGAAAAATATCTTCCACATTTTCAACTGAAATAATTATGGAGAGCGTCGTTTACCTTTGCTTCTTTATGTATATACATATATACAAAGTTTTCAATTTATTCATTAACTTAGATATAATGATTGCATCTTCGAAATTATCTTTTGAAGATTATGCCTAAACTGATGTTTTTTTTCTTGATGTAAATGGAATTTAAGCAAAGTTCTGTGCATTTCAACAGATATTTGGACGCTCTAATGCACATCTGAATGCGAATCCAATGCATCACTTCCGAAGTTAGGTATCTCGGACTTTAAGAAAAATCAATTTTCGGTGAAAGCCATTTTCCAAAGTTTTTCACACACCGACGATACTTGTTTTATTCCATCATGTCCAATATGCTGTTTTTGTTCGGCAAATGTTTGGAATTTCCACCTCAATAGATTGTTTTAGCTCGTATCATGACCTCGAAGTTAAAGTTGGGAAACCGTTGCCAACTAACTATAGAGCACATTTGGCACCTCCATTTCCAAAATCGCGCGCGCTGGATGTAATGCATAACAAGTGCGCACTGCATTGCCTGAATGTCTCTGGCTGCGCAAGTTGTTCTCAGCCTACGTAGGACGAAAAACCGAGACGCCCCAGATCAAGCTTTCATTCATTTCTGGTTTTGCTACATACATGTAAACTTTTCATCGAAAAAGCTCTTTCGCGTTTAGATGTGTGACTTTGGTATTCATCGCTTTTGGCTCTAAAGAGCATGCTAGCAATCATTTACACACATTTGAGAACCTGATCGGCAAGCATAGTTAACAAAGAATTTAAATACTATGAAATCAATGTCCGGTATTATTGTTTGTGGCCAAGTTCGCAGGGGTTGACGGTATTAAAGTGAATGAGTTTCATTTTGATTATTGTAATGTAGTGTTCTTTAGTGAAACATATCACCTTTTTAACACTTTAATGCGCCTCCAACGGTTCATCACGAACCGGCTGCTGCAGATGGAGTATGGCTGATCATATGCATCAGACATGCTCGATAAACATGGAGGATCCGCCAGGGCTCATTAGAGTCTATTCCCAAGCAATAGTTCCAAGTCGGTTAGATTTAAGAAGGTTTTGATGATCGCTACAAATCCTAATAAAAGTATTGTAGGATTTGTGACAGGTTTTGGAACCTTTTACAGCCAGCTGACTTCAAAATGTTGTTTGGGCTCTATTACCCACGTTTCTCGGTTGATTCTGATTGGTAATTTATTGATGTCATAGTTGCTTTTTTGAATTTTTACAATGTTAGTTGATCATATTTTCTTTAAATAAAGCAATTGAAATCGACCGAAGAACTAATAGTGAGAAGGAGATTTTTTTTTTTTTTTTTTTGAAAGGTTCCTAGCGGCACGCCGAGGGACGTAGAAACCTCTCCCATCACTGTGTGCACAATCGTCTCGCGTCTATATGAAAGAGCACGATGCGTTTGCGCGGACAACGACAGTTCACTAGGCCTTTGGATATGATAGAGAACGTATTCCTTCAGAAGCAGTTCACCAGCCGTGCACGGACATGTCGTCCAGTAAGACACTGTTGCGTACTGATTCAGAAGGTTACGGTAGAAGGTGTGAAAGTTTCGGTTTATTGTCATTTGGTCGATTTTGTATTTGTGTTTTTTGTCATGTCTAGGTTTAAAGAATGTTATTGTTCAAATTTATGGTCTGCCATATAGTTCAGTAATCTTAGGTGTGCCTATGATCTGTTAGATGGTGGATGTGTTTGTTATGTTCATTTTTGGTGATCCTTGTTTTAGTACTGTTTTTTTATCTTTGCAAGTTGTATTTCGTCCACATCCCTAGTACTATCAGAAAGGTCCAAAAAGGTCAAAATTAAAGAAAACCTTCCATACAGCCGAAAAATGTAAAAAAAAAATCTAATTTGTCATAAATAGTCTACGTTAGTCAAAGTCGAAGTAGTCAGTTTTTGTCGATTTCGTCTTGATCACACGTTAGCTTCGAATCTATAAGCATGCACTATTAAATGCTGCACTTCCCACTATTAGTTTTTTAGTTAATTTGAATTGATATCGCAGGAAAATATCATTAAGCACTAGGCATGAAACATATTAGGGTTTACTCACAAAACTATCAGATATAAAAAAAAATTAAAGAGAAAATTAAACCACGAAAGCACATCAAATGTTGAGAACTATGTATTAGCAAATTGAATACACGAGATACTACTAATTATTTCATATTTGAATTGAATTTTTTTAGTGTATTTGTTAAAATTAACCAAATAGTGGGAAGCCCATGCAACAGTTCAAAGTCTGCTGACTCAAAAAAAGATTCCGAGACCCGTCACAAAACACAAATATTTTCATTATGATTCACAACGACTCTCGGTACTTTCCTAGACTCAATCGACCGGAACTGTTTCCTGGGTATAGAAACTACTAGGCCCCAGCAGGTTCCTCCTGTATATCGAGCATTTCTGATAAATCAGCCATACTCCATCTGTAGCAGCCGGTTTGCAATGAACCGTTGGAGGCGCATTAAAGTGTTAAAGGTGATATTTTCATTACAAGAATTACAATTAACATCCTTCACTTTAATACCGTCAAACCCTGTGATCTTGGCCAGGGACTAATAGTGAGAAGGAGATTTGCAGCACTTAATTGTGCTGATAGATTCGAAGCTAACGTGCGAACACTTGAACGCATTGTTGACGTCAATGCGTTCGACGTGACATTTTGGACAAAAACTGACTGCTTTTATTAACTGAACAACGTTACTTGTGTATGACTAGGTTGACATTTCTAGGCTACACTTGAGAAAATGGCATGGTTTATCTAGGCAGGACCGATAGGACAATTGAACGAGTTTGAATATTTTTCATAGTATTTGTAGTGGGATGCATACATAATAGACAAGCAATCTTTATTATTTCAAAATTTTATTGCAACCAACTGATCAACTTGGCGTATTTTTGTTTATCTCTTAAATGGTATTATGACACCAACAGAAAAATATCAGAAGTTCAGTTACATGTTTCTGTGGGTTTTGGGTCGATGATAATTTAAGGACACTAGAGATGAACACAGAGAAAACGATTAGCGAAATCAAGAAAACAATTTGACCCAGGATTGACTATATTTTAACATACGTTCGATTGATTCGATAAAAAACCAAACATACGACAACTGATTTAACGAGGAATAATACATATTGAACGGAACCATACCACAAAACCAAACACGAAGACAAACACAAACCGTGTGACCATAACACTACATAGGCAAATCCTGACTGACTGACCAATTGAAAAATTTCCAACCTTCTACCGTAACTTTCTGAGTCAGTAGGCAACAGTGTCTTAATGGATATCATTTTCCGCGTACGGCTGGCTAACTGCTTCTGAAAGATTACGTATTCTTTTCTATCTTCGGGTCTAGTGTAGAGGTTTCAACTCTATTCAGAGTGCAGCTAGAAACCTAGCAAAAAAAAAATGAATTTTTCTACCCCGATCCCACATTAAATTTAATCTGGAACGACTCAATCACTAAAATACGAAATGGGATTTTACAAAACTTAACCTCACTTCAGGAGGCCAATAAAGTAATACGACATGCACTATACAAAGGACACGGGGTGTACTACTATAGATCAAATGTTGGTCGCAGTGG